>NW_023270773.1:2266579-2345698 GCF_011800145.1 Mirounga leonina | reverse complement strand
GAAGGAAGGAAGGAAGGAAGGAAGGAAGGAAGGAAGGAAGGAAGGAAGGAAGGAAGGAAGGAAGGAAACTCCAAAAGTTTCAGGAGCTCTGTGCCAGGAACTGGAAGAAGATCAAATATAGATTTCTTATCATAAATCACAATATCACAGGCTGGTGGTCCTAACTAGGGAAGCCTCATTTACTGACATCTTAGGAGAAATTGGGATTTGGTTTATTTTTTATCTTTTTTAAAGATTTATTAGTATTATTTATTTATTTGAGGGGAGAGAACACGAGAGGGGGGAGGGTCAGAGGGAGAAGCAGACTCCCCGCTGAGCAGGGAACCTGATGCGGGAGTCAATCCTGGGACTGGATCCTGGGACTCCAGGATCATGACCTGAGCCGAAGGCACTCGCTTAAACAACTGAGCCACCCAGGCGCCTGGGATTTGGGCTTTTAATATGACCTCTTCTTCCACACAGGCCATTCTTTGCGAGTCTTTGGTTAAGAGCAGCCACTATGAATATCCATGGTCCCTGTCCCCATGGAACTTAGAGTCTAGTAGGGAATCCTAAGTAAATACAGTTGACCCTTGAACGACTTTGGTTTGAACTGTGTGGGTCCACTGATATGCGGATCTTTTTAAAAAGATTTTATTTATTTATTTGAGAGAAGGGAGAGAGGAACATGAGCGGGGGAGGGGAGAGAGGAAGGACAGAGGGAGAGAGGGAAGCAGACTTCCCCGCTGAGCAGGGAGCCTGGGGGGCTCCATCGCGGGGCCCCAAGATCTCGACTTGAGCCGAAGGCAGATGCTTAACTGACAGCCACACAGGCACCCCATATGTGGATTTTCTTTTTTAAAAAAAATACAGCACAGTACTATAAATTTATTTTCTCTTCCTTATAATTTTCTTAAAAATCCTTTCTTTTTGGGGCGCCTGGGTGGCTCAGTCGTTAAGCATCTGCCTTCAGCTCAGGTCATGATCCCAGGGTCCTGGGATTGAGCCCCGCATCGGGCTCCTTGCTCCGTGGGAAGACTGCTTCTCCCTCTCTCACTCCCCCTGCTTCTCCCTCTCTCACTCCCCCTGCTTGTGTTCCCTCTCTCTCTGTCTGTCAAAATAAATAAAATCTTAAAAAAAAAAGTTTCTTTTCTCTAGCTTACTTTATTGTAAGAATATAGTGTATAATACATGTAGCATACAAAATATGTGTTAAGTGACTGTTCATGTTATTGGTAAGGCTTCTGGTCAACAGTAGGCTGTTGGCACTTAAATTTTGAGGGACTCAGAAGTTATATGCAGATTTTCAACTGTGTGGGGTGTCAGTACCCCTAACCCCCATGTTGTTCAAGGGTCAAGTGTAATTACAGCTACATATTTTAGGAAGTGTCAGGAGAGAGAATATCCAGGAGCCCATTATGGAGTAGGAGTCATCAAAGTCCCCCTGAGAGGGCGCCTGGGTGGCTCAGTTGGTTGAGCGACTGCCTTCGGCTCAGGTCATGATCCTGGAGTCCCGGGATCGAGTCCCGCATCGGGCTCCCTGCTTGGCGGGGAGTCTGCTTCTCCCTCTGACCCTCCCCCCTCTCATGTGCTCTCTCTCATTCTCTCTCTCTCAAATAAATAAATGAAATCTTTAAAAAACAAAACAAAACAAAAAAAGTCCCCCTGAGAAGGGAAAAATAGGGTGATACCTGAAGGGTAGCAAGATCCAGCTCCACAATTTGTACAGGTGTATGAACCAGGCAGAGATGTGTGTGTGCGAGAAGCCCTGTTCCTGGAGAATGTGGTGAGTGTTTGGAGACAGAAGAAGCCAATGTGTCTGGGGCCTAGAGAACCAACGGAGATGATCACCACACACACCCAGAAGCAGAAGCAATGGAGCCTGGGTGTCCGCCCCCCAGCCCAGCCTCCCTGGCCACCTCCAGGCAGCTGGATGCCCCACAGGCTGTGAAGCTCCAAGAACAGGAAAGGAGGGGCTCTAGTTGCCAGAGCGAATCTCACACTGGCAACGAATAGATACCATCCAAGAACTTGGCCTTATCTTCTGAGCCTCTGGCCTTTGTTCCGGGACTTGTTGCTATCAACAAAATCACTGTCCTCCTTGGGGACAAGTGGTTTTGTCCATGCTCTGCAAAGCAAATAGTGGGTCTAGTAGAACACAGGAAGGAACATGTAAGGAAAGCACTGGATGACTTTTAAAAAACCATGAAAAACTTTGGATCTGAAGTTGGATTCACAGTGGATTTGCAGGACAGGGTGTGGGGGCAGGTGATCTTTTTTTTTAATTTTCAAGAAGGGGCAGGTGATCTTTTTGAGATAAGAGAACACATTCAAAACAACTCTGTATTGAAAAGAAAACCCCAAATTGCACGCAAACCTCATTTGAAACCCAAAACTTCACATTTTGAAAATGACTTAAAGTCCAAGGATGCTTTGCTTATGGATGAAGAATGCCGGGCCCGGCTGGGAGAGCTGGAGAGACAAGAAAACCTGATGGGTGAACTTGACAGTAAGCCAGAGGCAGGGTCACATATGGAGAGGAAAAAGATCATATCTCAGATGAGACTATGGGCTCCCTTGCTCAGGAAAGTTTTTACAAGGAGATATCACAGTGCAAGGTCAAAGGCAGGGTCAAGAGAATGATTCTGAGAGTCTCTTACCCTTGCACCGTCGTGAGGATGGTGGTTCAGGAGATGAAGATGAATCTTCACTAACTATTTTTCCCACAACACTGAACCAAAGAAAGTCCACAAAAATACAGGAAAAAACCCCACCCACAGTGTTATTTTTTAGGGAATGGAAAGAAGGAATCAGACATAGCCCTGGAGACTGCCAGTTTCACTGGAGGGCACAAGGATCTGAACACCAGAAGATAATTATAGAATATTTGTCAATGCTGCAAACGGGGAGCACAGCCCCCAGAAGTCTATCTTGAAGCTGAGATGCAGAAAGACTCTTTGATGTGGTGGTGGTGGTGGAGAAAGTTAAACTGCTCCATATTATGACCCATGGTTTGGAAGGAATCCTGGCTACGAAGAAGCCATTTGCAGAGAGGCTGACAAGGTTTCTTTGGAGAAGGAAGAAGAACGAGGAAATCCTCAGCAAGGGCTCTCATCCTCACCAGGAGTAGCATTTTCCTGGCATTATGCTAGAAAAAGAACCTTTACCCCCTTCCTTGACACCATACCCAGCTGCTGCTGCTCAGGTATCACCTGTCTGTCCAGAGGTAAAAGACCCCATCTCAGAGGGCTGGGAGAAACTCCAAGGAGGGTTTACAAGTTCAAAGCTGCCAGACTGAGTCTGAGACACTAAGTCTTGCCATGAAATGCAACTGGGTCTTTGAAGCCAAGGGTATTGCTCAGAGCATGCAATCCGTGCAGATTCTAATGATGCCTGCAAGGAGGCATCCTGGATCAACCGGTCGCAAACTATCTGCTTCTCATCAACGCTATGAAAAGAACAAAAATACCTTTTATAATATTAACATCCTTATGTTCTCCTCATATGGAATTGCAATATTTAGTTATTTTTCAAAGAAATTTGATCATATTCATCATTCTTGTATTTTAACCCAAGTGAAAGCTGTTTAAGTTTTTATTATATTTATTTATTTAAATTTTATTTATTTATTTTATGTAATTTCTATACCCACTGTGGGGCTCAAACTCATGACCCTGAGATCAAGAGTCGCATGCTCTTCCGACTGAGCCAACCAGGTCCCCCAAGGCTTTTCTTTAAAAACAATACTTTGCTATTCTTTATTCAGTATTGATCATTTTAGAGAAAATCTTAAATCTGAACTTTCATATACATTGCACAATTACATTTCTTTTTTTCCCCAAGATTTTATTTATTTATTTATTTATTTGAGAGAGCGAGAACATGCAGGAGAGAGTGAGAGGGAGAAGCAGACTCCCCACTGAGAGCAGGGAGCCCGACACGGGGCTCGATCCCAGGACCCTGAGATCATGACCTGAGCCGAAGGCAGACGCTTAACCAACTGAGCCACCCAGGTGCCCTTCGCAATTATATTTCATTATTTGCCAACATTTTAAAAATATTTCCAAATGTACTGTTACAATTTTTGCAACTTAAAAATTCAAGTAATCACTTCAAACAGTGCTGAGCTCTAAGAAGAAAGCTGGTACAGCGTGGTGACTATAGTTCATGATACTATATATTTGCAAGTTGCTAAGAGAGTAGATCTTAAAAGTTCTCATCACAAAAAAAAAATTCATAACTAGGTGGGGTGATGGATATTACCTAGACTTATTGTGATCATTTCACAATATATGCAAGCATTGAACCAGTATGTTGTACACATAAAACTAATATAATATGTCAATTATATATCCAAAAAAAGGTTTTTTTTAAAAAAAGCTGGGTCTCAGGGCACCTGGGTTGTTCTGTGGGTTAAGCGTAAGGTCCAACTCTTTTTTTTTCCCAAAGATTTTTTACTTATTCATTTGAGAGAGACAGAGAGAGCTAGCAAGAGCACAAGCAGGGGGGAGGGTCAGAGGGAGAGGGAGAAGCAGACTACCCGCTGAGCTCGATCCCCGGACCCCAGGATAACGACCTGAGCTCAAGGCAGATGCCTAACCGACTGAGCACCCAGGAGCCCCTAAGTATCCAACTCTTGATCTCAGCTCAGGTCTTGATCTCAGGGTCATGGGTTCAGGCCCCGCATTGGGCTCCACACTGGGTGTGGAGCCTACTTAATAAATAAATAAATTAATTAATTAAAAATTTAAAAAATTAAAAAATCTGCATCTCTGAAGAACTGCTCTTATTTTGGAGTAAGTATACGCACAAAGCCTAAGATACCAATAAAGTTTGTACTGAATTTAAGCTAAGAAAGAGAAAAAGAGAAGAATCTGTAAGAATTACAAGGGCATAGATTTCTTACCTCCCTCCCTCCCCCAAAACTGGTTATAAAATAGAAGGGAACATTTAAATTAAAAAGGCAATATTACTAATGTACAGAGTACATTAATAAACATTTTTGTCAGAATATTAATGTTCCATAAAACCACAGTGAGCACTTTTTTACTAATTTAATTGCACATTTAACTTTGTTTCATAGAGAAGCCTAAACATATTTAATGAATTCAAGCAATATATCACTTAGCCAAGGAATTGGAATTTTAAAATATTTGCGTGGCAAAATACCAGACGAGTATGGGTAAGTTTATGTATTGCCAGAAGACTTGGATGTTGAATGTTCTGGTTATCTGGTTTACCAAACGTTGGTATATTAGAACTTTGAGATATAGAAGGACATTAAAACCATAATGAGGGGTGCCGGGGTGGCTCAGTCGGTTAAGCATCTGCCTTCCGCTCAGGTCATGATCTCAGGGTCCTGGGTTCGAGCCCCATGTCGGTCTCCCTGCTCTTAGTGGGGAGTCTGCTTCTCCCTCTTCCTCTGTCCCTCTGCCCCCGCCCCCCACTCATGCCCTCTCCCTCTCTCAAATAAATGAATAAAATATTTTTTTTTAAGATTTTATTTATTTATTTGAGAGAGAGAGAATGAGAGAGAGCAAGCACATGAGAGGGGGGAGGGTCAGAGGGAGAAGCAGACTCCCTGCCGAGCAGGGAGCCCGATGCAGAACTCGATCCAGGGACTCCAGGATCATGACCTGAGCCGAAGGCAGTCGCTTAACCAACTGAGCCACCCAGGCGCCCTGAATAAAATATTTTTAAAAATTAAAAAAAAAAATAATAAAACCATAATGAGTACAATCTAGTACTTTTTGGATTCAGAAAGTACTTTGGTAACTTTCCGTGCTTCAGTGCTGCTGTTATGAGCAATTAATCATTTTTACATGCAGTACTTTCGACATACTAGAGCTGTCTGTGCCCTTCTCTTGCTGTCACTTTTCTATAAAATGAACTTCCCGTGTCAGGTTGAGGAGAAAAAAATGCTGGATCTTCCAGAAGATAGGTTTTTCCAAATAACTATAACCATATTTGTCTTTTGTGGGATGCACTGGTACAACGTGGTGAAGGATGGATTGTTGAGTAAGAAAGAGGATTCTAGAATGATCTCAAGCCGTCAGATGGGCAGCTGAAGTGCAGGTAAGAGATATAAAAGGAGAGGAAAAGCCCAAGAGAAATAAATATTTGAGGAAACAGTAGAAGATAAATGTACCAAAATTAAAGAAACATGAAAGGCCTCAGCTTGAAATGGCCCATGAAGAGATAAGAAAAACCCTGCACCAAGACATATAGTAAAATTAAGGGTTAAAAAAAGAATAAAGTCTAAAAATTTCAAGAGAGAAAAAGATCACCTACAAAGGAACAAGAATCAGGCTGACTGCACACACACTTCTGTATGCAAGAAAAAAAAATAGAGAGGGCGCCTGGGTGGCTCAGTTGGTTGGGCGACTGCCTTCAGCTCAGGTCATGATCCTGGAGTCCCGGGATCGAGTCCTGGGATCGAGTCCCGCATCGGGCTCTCTGCTCGGCAGGGAGTCTGCTTCTCCCTCTCCCGCTCCCCCCTCTCGTGCTCACTCTCTCTCTCTCAAATAAATAAAAAAAATAGAGAAATATTTTCAATGTAATGAATGGGGGAGAAGTTAAGCCTAGCATTTTATATCCAGCCAAATTTTATGAATGAGAGAGCATAATATTATAGCATAATAGAATCAGTCTCTGTCATAAAGGCCTCAGAAATGTTGACACCCTAGTTCGGCAGGAAGAAACACTTTTGGGAGAAATACCATCATGACTGGCATGTGAGTGGGCTGAATTTCTCATCTAGTTAAGGGGAAGATGTAGAAATCAATTTTTTTTTTTTTTAATTTGAGAGAGAGAGAATGAGAGACAGAGAGCATGAGAGGGAGGAGGGTCAGAGGGAGAAGCAGACTCCCCGCCGAGCAGGGAGCCTGATGCGGGACTCGATCCCGGGACTCCAGGATCACGACCTGAGCCGAAGGCAGTCGCCCAACCAACTGAGCCACCCAGGCGCCCAGAAATCAATTTTTTTTAATTGAGATAAAATCCACATAGTGTAGAATTCCTCACCATCTTATGTTCCCACCAGCAATGCACAAGGGTTCTGATTTCTCCATAACCTCATTCACCTTTGTTATTGTCTAACGTTTTGACTCTGCCATCCTACTGGGGAAGAAGCGACACCTCCTTGTGAAATGGCTAATGATGTTGAGTATCTCTTCATGTACTTATTGGTCATTTGGATATCTTCTTTGGGGAACTGTTTATGCAAGTCCTTTGCCCACTTTTAAATCGGGTTGTTTGTCTTTTTATTGTTGGGTTCTGGGGGTTCTTTTCATACTCTAGACAATAGACTCTTACCAGATTTGCAAATATTCTCTCCCATTCTGTGAATTTTATTTTCACTTTCTTGACAGTGTCCTCTGATGCACACGGGTTTTAGTTTTCATGAACCCCATTTATCTGTCTCATTGTTGCTTGTGGTTTCGGTGTCGTGTTTAAGAAATATATTTAAGGCCACAAAGATTTGCTCCTATGTTTCCTTCTAAGAGTTTACAGCTTTAGCTCTTACATTTAGGTTTTGATCCATCCAAGTTCCACTTTGTACATGTTGTGGGTGGTTCCTCCATGCTGAGTACTGTGCCAAACTCTGTATCAGGCTCTGATTTTATTAAGTAGATGGTGACCATGTGTCTCAGAACCTCCATCACCGAGCCTGGCTGGGTCAGCACTGACTGGGTCCAGGACCCCGGAGGGAGGGAGACACAGAGAGCAGTCCCCCGGAGCTGAGAGCCACACTGAACACAGAGGAAGGCAGGAGAGAAGCCCAGGTGCTGTTTACTGAGACCCCATCAGCAGGTCACCTGGGCAGAGAGGAAGGTAAGAAGGAGCAGAGGGGTCAGGCCACGGTGGAGGCACCACAGAGCTCTGGCCCTCAGTCCACAGCAGAGGCTGGTCTCTCAGGTGCCTCTAATACCTGCTAACACCTACGTGGGGGGCGGAGACGCAGAAAGATGCTGCTTCCTGATTGGCCAGTCTGAGCATGGGCTGGGGGAGGGGCTTGGCCTCCTGAAGCCACCTCAGGGCCCGGGGGACAGCAGGGAAGGGGCGCCTGGTCCCATTAGGACCCCGTTGGTCCTGGCAGGGCACAGCTGCGATCAGTCACACCCCAGTGAAGACTATGTTGGTTCAACTACCTTAGAGTCCCCTGAGAAGTCCCCGGTAAGAGGCGCCCACCAGATGTTCCCTTCAGGACAGCTGCACAGCGCCCCCTGCTGGTCAAAGATGAGCGAGCGCCAGCACAGGGCTTTAACCGGGCTTGGGGTAGAATTCTGTGGGTCGTGAACTTGGGGCGGGGGAGAGGGGAGTTAAATTGTATACTTTTATTACAACTCGCCTCTCACTAAAATTTAGCAGTTCCTTCCGTGGGGAGAATATAGGCACGAGACCACCGCAGTCTTGGCAATACCTATTTATCGCCAAGAGAAATTGCAGTTACTTTCACATCATGTTACAGTTGTTGACCAACTTCCAAACATAGTTTACACTTATCACCACAGTTAAATTCTGGTGGTTAGTAGATTAGAAGGGCTGCTACAATCTCATAGATTTGTTCATTCTAATATCCTGATAATTGTGCTTCAATACAGTTAGATTTGTGATCCTGTGTACTTGTCAATGTTCTCCAGACAAAGGCCTCCAGGATACACCTGTAGCCAGACAGGGTTGGATTTATGGACTTGTTGCAATGTCGGATACTGGATATCCTGGGAAGCGGTGGGGTGGCTCAGTAAGAGGGTGTTAGGAAAGAATTCTAGGATTTGGGTTTGCTTTGGGGAATTTTGGAGAGGATTCAAGGGAGCAGGGCTTTGCTGGGTGGCTGGACGCTGTCAGGAAGGCAGGGTGGTTCTTTTTTTTTTTTTTAAAGATTTTATTTTTTAGAGAGCGAGCGAGAGAGAAACAGCATGAGAGGGGAGAGGGTCAGAGGGAGAAGCAGGCTCCCCACTGAGCGGGGAGCCCGATGTGGGACTCGATCCCAGCACCCTGGGATCATGACCTGAGCCGAAGGCAGACGCTTAACCATCTGAGCCACCCAGGTGCCCAGGCAGGGTGATTCTATCATTGAAGAGTGTCCTAATTCTAACCTAAGAGGAGGAGCGTAGAACAGGTACGAAGCTGTAGCCAGTCAAGAAGCAGCAGTCACTCATAGGAGCCACCCAAGGTGGGGGGTATTTGGTCATTTGTGGTTTGAACAACAGCTCATGTTTTGTCTGTGTTCAGATATGACTGTGGCATGGTCTTGTTTTGTCTTGATCCATCACTGGCCATGTCTGAGGCTGGTGTTCTGTGAAATTGTTTATGTTCACGGGAGCTGGGGGGCCAGGCCAACTCCCAGTAGCCCAAGACCTGGCTGATAGGACCAGCCAGGCTCCCAGCTGTCAGGAGCTAGCTACCTTTCTCTTGCTCACATATATATCTTAAGAAAAAAGGGGCACCTGGGTGGCTCAGTTGGTTAAGCATCCGACTCTTGATTTTGGCTCAGGTCATGATCTCAGAGTTATGAGATCGAGCCCTGAGTTGGGGCTTAAGATTCTCTCTCTCCCTCTGCCCCTCCACCCCTGCTCGAGTGGGGTCTCTCCCTCTCTCTAAAAAAGGAAAATGATACTGGTTTTATAAGTATTTTATTTTATTTTTTTTTAAGATTTTATTTATTTATTTGAGAGAGAGAGAAACAGCATGAGAGAGGGGAGAGGGTCAGAGGGAGAAGCAGGCTCTCCACTGAGCCGGGAGCCTGATGTGGGACTCGATTGCAGGACTCTGGGATCATGACCTGAGCCGAAGGCAGACGCTTAACCGACTGAGCCACCCAGGCGACCATGTTTTATGAGTATTTTAAATTTGCATCAGTGTTATTGTTATGCAGTGCCCAATCTGTCACTTTTTTTTTTTTTTTTACTCTACAGTACATGTAGAGATCTCTCTGTTTATGGCTGCATAGCACTCCATTACCTGGATGACTGGGTCTCACCCATACCTACTAAACCAGAACATCTGGGGGTTGAAGCCAGGCATCAATGTTTTTTAAAGTTCCCCAGTGATTCCAAGATGCCACAAAGTTTGGAAACCCCTGCCCTGTGTGATACTTCTGCAAATCGTACTTACTGCTTGTTAGAACCACCTGGGAGGTTCTTTTAAAAATCTGTTGCCTAAGAAATGGAGCAGTGGTCATGTTCTAATTCTTTATCTGGGTGTTAGTCACACAGGAGAGTTCCCTTGGTGAGAGCTCATCAAGCTGTACACTTGTGTTTCGTGCACTTGTCTGTAGGCTAAACTTCAGGAAAGCATTTCCAGAAGTCATTCTGTTCTCTGAACTCCTCCCAAACCAAAGAATAAGAACCACCGAGGGTGGGCTCAGGCTTTCATAATGTCTAAAGCTCCTCAGTGATTCTGCTGTGATTCTTGCTGCCCTGGAGACTGACCAACTCTGCGGTCACATGCACCTCACATCTCCCCACAAAACAGGGGAAGGGAGGGGCAGGGAACATACCCAGCAGAGCCCCACATGAGAGAGAAGCTGCCAACTAGAAGAAATGGGGGGACAACTCGTTTAACTCATACTGACGGATTGCTCCCAGAATGTTGCACATCATTCTATCGCCACCTACATCATCAGGTCTTCCTAATGTCTGCCACTTTCATAGATTTTTTTTTCTCTAATTTTCAGCATTGTTATTACCATGAAGGTGTGCATTTGGCCTTTACCTCTTAACCTTCTGGGAGCTGCCCATGTATATGTCTGTGTATATTTCCATGAGACCCCTTTTCCTTCTCTTGATTGGTGGTTTTCTCATTTCCCAGAACTTAATCACCTGCCTTGTAAATATCTTGTCCCAGTTTATAA
The DNA here is from genome assembly GCF_011800145.1 of Mirounga leonina. Lineage (NCBI taxonomy): Eukaryota > Metazoa > Chordata > Mammalia > Carnivora > Phocidae > Mirounga > Mirounga leonina. The sequence continues at coordinate 2,334,864 of NW_023270773.1, read as the reverse complement.
TCCAGCATTTACAGTTGTCTCTTTTATTTTTTTGAATAGAAAATTTTAGTTTGATATTCACTGATTTCCTTCCCCTCTGCTTAGTGCCATGCTCAAGCAGCACCTCCAGGTTCCAGAAAAAAACGTTCTCCTGCAGATTACTCATTATCTTTATAGTTTTATTTTAATCCCACTTGGGTTTCTTTCTTAATGCTGTGTGGTACAGAGCCCACCATAATTTTTCTCCCTATGGAGAACCAATTTTAATAATAGCATCAACAAATCATCTTTTTCCCCACTGGTTTTCAGGCACTTTTTTTTTTTGCCTTATATACCAAATGTCTACTTGAAGCCTCTTTTCCATCAGGAGCTCCCTGACCTTGATCCTGTGCCAAGTTCATGACACAGTTGGTGCCCCAAACCCCAAGACACCTGGATTAGGAAAAGTGCCTGAAATTTGATGAGTCCAGGGGAAATCAAAGACCTTAGTTCTCTCTGCCCTCCAGATCTTGCTGGGCAGAGACCCATAGGCTTTGGGCCAGAAAGTGGGAGGAAAAGCTGCATTGGAACTTAAGGTCCTGAGAAAATCAGTGTGGTGGGTAAAATGCATGCTACCTACAACACCCACCTCAACCGGAGAGGGGGGATCTGAGGGGCTCCTGCTGGTGCTGAGCAGGGAGGTCATTTGGAGTTTTTTTCCCCAAAAGATTTTATTTATGTATTTCACACACACACACACACACACACACACACACACACACACAGCAGCAGCAGCAGCAGAGGGAGAAGCAGACTCCCGGCCAAGCAGGGAGCCCGATGTGGGACTTGATCCCAGGACCCTGGGATCATGACCTGAGCCGAAGGTATTCCTTAACAGACTGAGCCACCCAGGCATCCCTAATTTGGAGTTTCTACTGAGAGAAGCTAGAGGTGTGAATGCCTTCTGCTAATAAAGGAGCATGTCCGGGCTGACAGGCTGGGGGAGGGAAGGAGAGATTGACTCATGGAAAGTGGGAGGTTTCACTGCCATTACCCTGGGAACCTCCACCTCTGTCCCCTGTGAAGACAATATACATTATACCTGCAGACTTTTGAAGTTGGATTTATTTTGGTGGAGGAGAGGGAGTCCTGGGTAAGAGCTAAGATCAGAGGAGGGTGCTCAGCCTCAACTGCTGCAAATGATTTTAGTTGAGGTTGTGTGGTTTACAAGAGGTTACCATGAAGCTGCTCTCTCGAAGGTTACCATGAGGATGCCCATGGAAGGAACATCTCTTGGGTGCAAAGAGCAGGACAGGTACTCAAGAAGGGTCCTTCTATAACTTCGCCCAAGGTGAAACACAGTGATTCAGAACCTCTAAGGCCAGCAAGAAACCAAGACAAAACCCAGGGGTGATGGTTCTAACATAGACACCCAGACCCACAAAAAAGCAGCCAGGGCAGTAAGGAGTGTCCTGATTCTGGTCCCTGATCCTATGAGCAGCAGAGTCTATGCAACCTAATTCTAGATGCTGAGAGGAGGGAAGCACATGTCTGAGAACTCAAGATGGAGGTGAAGGTGCCTCCACTGCCTTTTCTCTCCCACTGGGGGTGAGGGCGTGGCCTCCCTGCTAATCTGCTCTCTGATCCCTGACTGCAGTCCTGCCTCAAGCCCAGATCCTTGTGCTGCCAAGGCCACAGCTGGGTGGGAGAAAAGGAAAGTATCTTCTTCACAGAAATGAATGAAGGAATGAATGAGAGAGTGATTCTTTCTTTCACACCGTGAAAGGTACACGGTGTACACATGATTCTCAATAAATCACCATAGGGTGGATCAGTGCACCCCTATGTCCAAGCCCCTGTTCTATTTTGAAGCAGTCTTATTTAGTGCAGAATCATCATAGAATGCACCAGAGGCACTACCTACAAAATATTTATTCTAGGAAGCATACATGAATGGTCTACATTCAGGGTTTTGGAATGAACTATATATATATATATATAAAACAATATCCTTAATGAAGGTTAATGAAGTTAAGAAGAATGTTCCAGGAGGAGAAAACTATATGGGTTAGACATGAGAAAAGGAAGGGTGTGTGTGGAACCTCCAGCAGGATTCTTGGGAGGAAATAAGATACAGCAAGCCCTTAACAGGGTGCCTGGCACAGGGCAAACGTCTATTAAGAGGTAGTTACTTCTTTCAGGCTCCTGATGCCTTAGGGTAGAAGGTTGAGAACCTGCTCTCTCTACAAAATACGGTTCAGAGCAGGCCTGCTGCAGACTCCTAGTGACTCCACTGGGAAACCAAAATACAAGGTAAAAGATGGGGGTCTTCAAGCTGCTCACTGAGGCAGGGCCGCCTTCCAGCCTTAATCCTTACGCCAAGTGCTGGGACTTCTGTGCGCAAAAACCCTTTTCTAAGGTTCGGAAGCTCGTTCTGCCCAGTTCCCAGAGGCACCCTCCCAGGGTCCAGATGTCTCCGGGGTCCTCCATGCCCCCTCCTCAGTCTCTCCCAACAGGTCTGGGCTGGCTGTAGGCCAGCACCAGAGCCTGGACGCCCAGTTTGCAGACCCGATCCCACTCAGCCCTCCAGGTTTTCAAGCCCATATGGGCGCTATGACCCGCACACTGCAGTCCGGGTGGGTGCCTCTCTGTCCTTCCCAGCACACTCGCCACCCAGGCGACTGGTGCGAGCGGAGCAGGCCCTAACCACCTCCCACGTGATCCCCGGGGAGGAACACGTGACCAGTGTGAGGCGCTCAGGCCCCGCCCAGCCACCCAAGATGCCTTTAGGGGAGCAGGCCCCGCCCCTCCTCCCAAGCTTCCCTTGGTAGGAAGCAGGCCCCTCCCCGCCCACGTGACCCGCAGAAGGGGTGGGGAGCTGGTCAGCCCTGCTTCTCACGTGATCCAACGTGAGGGGGAGAAGGCCCTGCCCGCGGGACCTGCGAGAGGCTGCCAGCCCTTCCCCGCCCGCGCCCCACGTGACCCAGGAAGACGCCCGCGCCTTAGGAAGTTTCGAGGCGCTGCAGTCAAGCTTTGAGTCTTCCGTTTTGGGCTCTTTGTGTCGGACGACTTTCATTCCCCGGGTCGCCCTCCTCAGTTGCCTCGTAGGCTTTGGGGTCGCCTGGGTCCTTAAAATGTGGAACAGGAGCTCAGGGCTCCCGCACCCAGGCCTCAGGACGCCGGGATGTGAAGCTGCCTGGGCCCCGGGGTCCGGCGCTCACCTGCGGTTCAGGTGGGCGTGCGCGATGCGGGGCGCGCCCTGTCTGCTTTGCTTGATGGGGGGTACGGAGAAGTTCCAGAGGAAAGCCAAATGGGCGGACGTCCAGGTGGGTGCAGACTTCTTATCCCAGGGCCAAGGTAGCCGTTCTTTCTTGCTGTAACCACCTGCGCTGCGTGTTACCCTTGACCAAAGACCGCAGGTGGTGCCCTCCTTGGGAGGCAGCCACCAACGCGGTGGGACAGAGGGCACATGATAGGCCCGATTCCCAGCGTTGCCCGCACCTACAAGGACCTACAAGGATGGGCTGACCCTGACAGCCCGCCATGCCCTGCCTCCAGATGCAGCACAGCGCCTGCTGGCATCGAGAGCCATCACTGGTGGCAGGGAGTGGAGCTCAGGTAGCCCAGGCACAGGATGGTGGCCCCACAGTTAGAGCTTCAGCTGGTGGGGAATTGGGATAGTATGCGCATGGAAGGGAGTGCACTAGCGAGCTCAGTAGGTGACGCATTTTGGAAAGCATGACGAATTAGTAATTAGTAATGAGAACGATGGGATTGAATGGCTAGTGCTAGGCTGGGTTGACACCGTAGTAAAGGATAAAGGCAGAGAGCCAACTGGCAATTGAAAGCCACCTTCAGGATCTCCTTGGTAGCAAACAAAGAGGCCTTCATCTTGGTGGGGGTGGGGGGTTCAGGGGAGAAAAGCCAAGGGTCTGGCTGGGACTTAATCTTCAGGGAAGTGGAGTTCCAAAGAAGGTTGAACTCCCAGCCACCGCAGGTCTGCTATACCAAAGTCATCCTGGTTGGGAAAGAATGGCACCCTGGCATGTTGAGAGAGTTATCTGCAATAAGGCCCTGTGATCTGAAATTCTCCTTAAGCCTCTGAGCCCGCAGGAGTGGGCCAACCCACCCTATTAAAAACCAAAATCTTGGGGCACCTGGATGGCTCAGTCGTTAAGCGTCTGCCTTCGGCTCAGGTCATGGTCCCAGGGTCCTGGGATCAAGCCCCACATCAGGGCTCCCTGCTCTGCAGGAGCCCTGCTTCTCCCTCTCCCACTTCCCTTGCTTGTGTTCTCTCTTTCACTGTCTCTGTCAAATAAATAAAATAAAATCTTTAAAAAAAAAAAACCCAAAATCTTGAGGCGCCTGGGTGGCTCAGTTGGTTAAGTGTCCCATTCTATCTCCACTCAGGTCTTGATCTAAGGGTGGTGAGGTCGGTCCCTATGCTGGGTGTGGAGCCTACTTAAAACAACAACAACAACAACAACAAAAATCCTAAAACCTTTTATTTGAATACATTGCAGGGGCATCTTTCACTACGACAAAATACGCTTTTCTTGCTCCCTTCCCCAGTTTCCCTCCTGGCGTGTAGCTAGGGCTGTGTCCCAGCCTAACAGCAGGAGATGTGCTTAGGCTGAGAAGGGAGATAAAGGTACCAGACCCTAAAGAAGCTGAAAGACCTAACCAGCATGTACCAGCTTGAGGACTATGTTTGGGACTGGATTATGGGTGCTTGATAAAGGGGAGGGGGGGTTAAGATTGGGTAAGGTGAATTTATAGATTTGGGAGTATTTTTCTGAGATAGAAGATTTAACATCCTCTCAGGGACCCCAGGAGACTGTGTCAACTTGCTATTAGGATGGATTCCCGGAGCATGAAAGAAAGCAATGGCCGGTGCTCAGTGAGGTTGCAGTTTCAGGACTGCTGACAGGTGGCAGCTGAAGTCTGGGCTAGCACAGTCAGGGAAATTGTCACGCTGGTATAGCTGTGCTTACTGTGTAAGGCCAGAAAACCCTAGCAAATGGGTCTATTCCACAGGAAGCCCTGGCGAACACGCCATTTACCAAGGCTCTAGGAATATGCTGATGAGGGGCAGCAGCGTCATTAAACAGTTCAGTGGTGGTGTACCTGGGTAGGCCAGTGCTGACAAACAGTAAGAGGGGCTGTCACAGAGAGAGACTCACTCACAGAAACAGAGATGGTAGTACCCTGAAACAGTTAAAGTCAGGCGGTGGCAGCTAACCATCAGAAGCCAGGTTTACCCCGTTGACTGTGAGCATGATGTTGGAGTGGCAGCCAAGGCATCTGACCCACAAAGAGTTACAGAAATGATTTAAAGAACACAGTGTCCTGAGGTGCAGAATGGAAGGGCAGCCACCAAGAGTAATAGTCTTACTATCAAAAGAACTCAAGTCTGGATGGTTAGGAGGCTGAGGGCAGTCAGCCCAATACAAAGGCATGATCCCTTGCCACGTTCTAGACCCGAGTCAGTTTTTAGGCCTGAAACCATCTGGTTGAAGAAGAGGCCAGGTCCCCAGAAGGAAGGACCATGTAACTCTATGCAAGGGGACTCAAATTTTCTCAAAGGAATTTACCCACATTTACTCAGTGTCTCAGTTACCTGTTGCTGTGGAATAAGTTAGCCCAAAACTTCGCAGCCTAACTGGTTCTTTTTGCTCTTTTTTTATAAAGATTTTATTTATTTGAGAGAGAGAGAATGAGAGACAGAGAACATGAGAGGGAGGAGGGTCAGAGGGAGAAGCAGACTCCCTGCTGAGCAGGGAGCCCGATGCGGGACTCGATCCTGGGACTCCAGGATCATGACCTGAGCCGAAGGCAGTCGCTTAACCAACTGAGCCACCCAGGCGCCCAGTTCTTTTTGCTCTTATCTCACATGGTTTCTGTGGCCAAGAATTTGGTTGTGGCTTAGCTGGATGGTGCTGGTTCATTGGTGTCTCTGAGGATGCAAGCAAGACCTGGGCTGGGGCTGCAGTCATTTGAAGTTTCAGTTGGGCCTGGCGTACCCACTTCCAAGGCAGCTCCCTCACATGCCCGGTCAGTTTTTGACAAGAGGCCTCATACTTGCCACATGGACCTTTCCATAAGGCCGCTTGTGTGTCTCTGTGACATGAAAGCAAGTGATCCAAAGAGAAGCACAGTGGAAGTTACAGTGCCTTTTATGGCCTAACTTTGGAAGTCACACACTGTAATTTCCACAGATTATCACAGGTCTGCCTTATTCAGTGCAGCAGGGGACTTCACAAAGGCGTGAATGGATAGCAGGAGGCAAGAATCATTGTGGCCATTTTGGGCGCTGCCTACCACACATGGGTAAATGTAAACAAGGGGGACTGGAATATACAAGCAATTTGAGGAGTGGATCGGGGAAAGGGCGATATATAAACAAATTGAATATCGTTGGGTATAGGGTCAGAGTTGACATTAATATCTGGACTTACAAAACATAAGTGTAGCCCACTGTTAGAATTGGGGGGCCTACGGGGAGCCAGATAATAAATAGAATCCCGGGTCAGGATCCAGCTCACAATGGTAACCCTGTGTGTGTCATTGCCCGGTTTGCAAATGTGTAATTGGAATAAAATATTTGGAAGTCAATGCAGTACCCACACTGGGTCTTCATCTGTGGGATAAGAACTATCATGACGGGAGAGGCCAAGTGGAGGCCTCTGTACCTGTTTCCGTCCCTGGTCAAGATAGTAAATATGAAACAGTATCACATGGTAGGAGGAATTATAGATAATATTGTCACTCTTAAGGATGCAGAGGACTAGAGTGGTGGACCTTGTCATATTTCCATTTAATTCAGCGGTCTACCCCTCCAGAAACCAGGTTCATCCTGGAGGTTGGCCAGGATTTCTGTAAACTCACCCCGATAGTAGCCCCAGCCAAAGCTGCTATGACAGATGCAGCTTGCTTTGCTCGAGCCAGATTAATGAAGTCTCGGGTATATGGTGTACAAACATTAATTGGCAAATGTGTTCCTTTCTATCCCTATCAGATACCGTTTGCATTCATATGGAACAGGCGAGAGTATACGTTTAATTTTGTCCCAGGATTGTGCCCTTCCTCCCTCTGTCATAGTTTAGAGAGATCTGGACCACCTACCACCTGGGCATCCACAGAACATGGCACCGATTCACTATTCTGACAGCATGCTAATCGAGCTAGATTAGTGAGAAATGGCTGGCGTGTTGGAGGCCTTGGTAAGAAGCATGCACTGCATCATTGGAGAGACAGCGCCTGTGAAGATTCAGGGATCTGCCGCACGAGAACAATTTGGAATGCCCCAGCAGTCAAGGACATGCTGGGTCATATCATCCAAAGGAAAAGATGAATTATCACCACTTGCACCTTCTATGGCAAAGAAGGAAGCACGATGCCTGGTAGGACTCTTCAGGTTTTGGAGACAACATATTCCATATCTCAGAACACTTCTCTGGCCTGTATACCAGGTGACACAAAAGACTGCCACTTTTTTTAAAAGATTTTATTAATTAGAGAGTGTGCATGTGCGCACGAGCAGTGGGAGGGGCAGAGAGAGAAGCCGACTCCCCACTGAGCATGGAGCCTGACACAGGCTGGATCCCCGGACCCTGAGATCATGACCTGAGCTGAAGTCAGTTGTTTAGCCGACTGAGCCACCCAGGGCCTGAAAAGACTGCCACTTTGAGCGTATCCCAGAATAGGAACATTCTCTGCAGAGTAGCAAAATCTGGGGCGCAGTGAGAGCAGTCCTGGAGCTTGGGCCACAAGACTGCGCATATCTGAGGGGACCAGGGGTATCAGTGGTAGGAAAAGGTACCTTCTAGGGGTCTGGGGCCCGGCTGTGCTGTCTGCAGAGATGACTCATGCGTGTTTTGTAAAGCAGTTCTGGAGTGCTGCTGGGCCCTGGCAGAGGGCCATCAGACATGACATGACCCCATGGCCAGAGCTGCTTGTCATGAGGTAAGTTCTGTCAAACCCACCAAGTCATAAAGTTGGTTAGGTTCGGCCGCCATTCATTGTGAAGCAGAGGAGTCCCGTTGAGTTAGAAGCTGGGGCTGTGAGCTGAACACTTTATCCTCTTTGTGTCCAGCACCCAGCTGGTAAGAAAAAGGAGCCCCCATCTTGGTGGGAGTAACTGACCCAGATTAGGAGAGGATAGAGCTGCTTTTAAACCAGGAGATCCATTTAGTGGCCTCCAGGTATCCCTTGCCCCATTGTGACAGTAAAAAGACAGGTGCCGCAGCCCTCATTGCAAGAGGCACAGTGACAAGGTTCGGAGCTGTCAGAGACAAGGTGTGAGGCAGGCCACCTGGCACACAGCAAGGACAGCGGAGATGATGGGGACCTTGAGGGAACCTACAACGAATAATGCAGGGAAGACAAGATGAGTATCCATTGCAGCCCAAGACCAGCTGCAGTGGCCAAGACTGTCCTTTACCTCACTAGCCCGCCTCTTCTAAGTCTCCCCTAGGATTAGAGGCCACTGGAATCCCAGAGGAGGAAATGCTTCCCAAGCAGGTGAAGTGCATTCCGGCAGTGCACGTGGTAGGAGTTGGCCAGCAATAGATCCTGGGTTTTGTGGGCAAGTAAAGGAGCCAGAGGCCTTAGCTCATCATATCCTGCTGGGCTGATACCCGTGGGCCTTGGGCTGAAAATCCCGATGCAGTGGAAACGATGCATTGGTACCTAGGAGAAGGCCCTGAGAAATCAGTGTGACAAGTAGAATGTGTGCTTATGACATGCCCCTCCACCATGGAGGGAGGTGGGTGAGGATCCTTTAGGTGTGCAGCAGGGAGATGCTTAGGGGCTTCAGTTGGGAGAAGCTGCAGGTGTGAATGGCTCCTCCTAAGGAAGGCATCTGGCAGGAAGGCAACAGGCTGAGGGAGGGGAAGCGAGATTGTCTCAGAAAGTATGAGGAATTCTCACTGCCGAGTTTTGGGGAACCTCTTCTCTGTGTCTTGTGCAGGTATCAGTAGATTATACATCCGTCGTGAAGAGTTTGGTATTGGGACAGACTTTTGCGGAGTGAGAGGGGCATGAAGGAGGGGCAAGGGCAGAGACGCCCCTGAGGGTCGCAGGCATGCGGCTTCCCTGGGGCTGTTCCTTCAGAGAAATGGGACATTTCTGAAGTCCAGGGGGAAGCTTCAGACACAGCCACTTCTGCAGCCAGGGCCCTGGCTGCTTCAGAGGAGCTCTGCTGTCAGAACAATTGGTGGATTGTGACAGGGGCCTGGTGCTCCCTCTCCCGCCCTGTCTGCTCCATGCTGCCTACCGGGCCTCAGTTCTGAGCAGGTGCCCCTTCTCACTCATACATAGGTGGAAAATGCTCAGGCGGGTCAGAGTCCAGTGTTTCGGTGGTTAGAATGATCATCGACCGAACCAGCTCTAGCACACACGAGAGCAGCGGGCTGTAGGATGAGAGCTGAGAGCTGCTCCAGGGAGCCGCAGAGCAGAGTCAGGGTGGGACCCAGAGGAAGGTTGGGCCCAGGTGTGGACTGCTGGCTGTGCTGGTGGTGGAGGGAAGTGCCCGTGTTTGTAGAGACTCCTCCGGTACCACAGGGCCGGCCACGCTCTCTGGCCCTTGCCCTGGGCCCTGCTTGTGGGCATCACTCCTGAGGCCTTTGCAGGTTTGGCAATTGATTTCTGACTTCACCGTCCACACAGGCTTAGGTTTTGGCTTCTGTGGACTGCACACTAGTTCCCCTGATCCACCTTTTTCCAGATACCAAAACTTGGCTTTTTCTTGAAGAGCAGGGATGTCTAACTCCTTCTCTCTGACTTTCTGGTTTTAGCTCTTCCTTTACTTCATTTGGGTTTTCGGGTGGCAGCTCAGAGCACTCGTGTTCAGTCTTCCAAGTGTAATCAGAGTGCACGGGTAGATTCTCTACTGTGTCACTCTCCTTTTGTTCCTGGAAGAAACGCTCTGTGATTCTGCTTCGTTATGAGACACTGCTTCGTTCTCTTTAATAATAGTTTATTTAGGACTGTTGTATCTACTTATACTTGGGATGGTGCTTTAATTTTCCTTTTTCTTGTCTTTTTTGACGGTCTGTGCAGAATTTTACTAGGCCCACAAGAGGAGATTTACATCTTTTTGATTTTTTGAAAATAATTTTCTTGTCTTTGAATTGCGTTGAAGCCTGGTGGAATGTGAGTAGGAATGCACTCTATAGAGCAGGAAGGAGGCCAGATCTGAACATGTGGGAAGTTTCCATTACTGTTTTAGAAGGCCTGCCTGCCAGAGAAGGCAAACAAAACCTCAGAACCTGAGCTCTTACACTGGACTAGGGTAGGGGATGGGTTGTTCAGTCCTCCTTAAAATCACCTTGGAGCTGGGGATGATCTTGGGCAAAGTTCAGGAAATTAAGTTTGAAACAATTTATGCTCTCTGAAGCACAATAAGGAACAGAGATAAAGCCCTAATTATTCTTTAAGCCAGCTGGGATCAGGGTAAGGGACACCAGGTGCCACCAGCAGAGAGAGAGTGAGCTGCAGATTTAGGACTAGAAGTTGTAGGATGGAAGGAGGGCTGGGAGACCTCCGGGGATCTCACTTCCTGCTGAGAAGGGTGGTGGAGGCTGGGTTGTCCTGGCCCAAAAGAGGGAGGCTGAGGTCTGTGAAAATCCACTCAGGATTTTCCCTTACCTTGTGCCAGGTCAGTGAAGATGAGCGGACAAGACCCTCCCAGTCTCTTGGATCTTGCAGCACAGAGCCTGCTGAATAATGAGTACTCAGCTGTCTGTGCCCTGGAGGAGCTCCCTGTGGGCCTTTTCCCAGCATTGTCCACGGCAGCCTTTGATGGGGGACACACAAAGACTGTGACAGCAATGGTGCAGGCCTGGCCCTTCCCCTGCCTCTGTCTGGGATCGTTAAGAGATCAGTCAATAACTCAAGAAGTTGGAAGCTGTCCTCGATGGGCTGGAATTGGTTCCTACCAATGCTGCATGCCCCAGGTAAGTGGAGAGACGGGGTGCTGGTAGGGGCACTGTGAATTGAGGAAGCAGGAGCTGGATTCAGGGACGTGGGGCCCAAGCATGTGCCACCAGGTACAGCATCGATCATTGTGAGGCCTTGAGGCCATTGCTCAGGGTCCCTCTGAGAAGAGAGCCCTGGGGTGGTTCAGAGCTGATCATGCTGCTGAGGTGGTGAAGAGTGTGGCTAGGTTCCTGGGTGGTATCCCCACACTGTATGAAAGGTGGGCACTGAGGAGGGCCCTTCGAAGTCATAGTGGATGGCAGTGGGCAGGGCTGCTGGCTGGCCCAGAGGCCCCTTCCCAGGGTCTCCTGCTACTGGTCTCCTACCAGCCCTGCTCTGCTGGCTGGAAAGTCCCAGTCTCTGCTCTCCTCCTCATTCCTCACAGGAGATCGAAGCTGAAGGTGCTGGGTTTTACCCATGACTTTGAGCACTCCAACTGGGAGGAGTGCTCTGAGACTACTCCCGCCCCCTTTGTCATCACGCACATGTTGGAAGAGCCGGAGGCAGAACCGCTGTGCCCAGTTCCAGAGAACAGCCTCCACATCACCAAGAACCCGTGGAAATCCACACAGACCTTTTTCTCTCGGTGGTTTGTTTGGCTTCTTCCACTTGTCGGGGTTCTCCTCGTACATACTGCAGAGAGTCGAGAAGAGCCATGGCTGTCTGCGCCTCCGCTGTCGGACCGTGGTCATCAACCAGGTGCCATTCCGCAGCCTCGTAGAGATCCTGGGAATGCTGGAGCTGGAGACCATCCAAGAGGTGAGGCTTCATCACAGGAGTAGGTTCTGCTTCCAGTCGGACCTCATCCAGTTCTTCACCCACGTAGGGCAGATGAGCAGTCTGGGCCACCTCGTCATGAACGACATACCCTGGGATTTCCCTGCAGACTGTTTCTCTTTGCTAAGTCTGCTGGGCCACCTTCAGAAGCTCCATCTCATCTTTGGCTGTCTCTCGGACCAGATGCCGAGGTGAGTATGCGGCAAGTCGTCTGAAGGTACAGAGGCCAGGATCCCGGGATGGGTGTCTGGGCATTGCTGCGTCGGTGCAGAGACAGGTCTGGACTTCCCCTTCTGTAAGTCCACAGAGTCACTGCTGGACCCAGACTCCAAGGCAGGGGTCCTGGGCCAGCCATTGGCTCTCCACTGCTAGAGAAGAGAAGGACGCACATTTGAAACTGGCATCTCATCCACTCACGCATTCACTCACTCACTCATTTCACTCATGCACTTAGTCCATGCCAAGCAGACAGCTAAGAATGGATATGAAACCCTGAACAAAATCAGGGTCTTGTCTTCCTAGAGCTTCTGTAGAGAAGGTGAATAAGTATGGTAAGTTGTGAGGGTGGTGTTTGAGAGAGGGAACTGCCCCCACAACATCTAAGCTCAGCTGATCTGGTGAATTCATTCCCCTCATTTATGTCTCTCAGACTTCTCTGTGGCAAGCCCTGGAATAGGGAGCTGTTCTCCTGGGGCCTGGTCTTTGAGTGAATAAAAGCATGGGGAACCATCTTCCTGAATCTTCCACGGAATAAAACCTAGGCCTTACCATGTGTAGGAGCTATATCTAAATTTCATTAATTTTACGACACTTTATGGAGCATGAGTAATAATTGTGTTGATGTGGCTCGTTAGGAAGCTGAGGCTAAGAGGTGTGCCTGACACCATACTCTGAAAACAGAGAGGTCCTGTGGGGAATGGGGAAATGTTTCACTCCAGGCTCTGTGTTCTTAACCACTACAGAAGATGGCTCCCACCATTTGCATCCAGACTGAGGTAGGCGTAGTGCAAATTTCTCAGGCCAGATTTCTGGATCTTTCCCAAATGTATGTAGTGCTAGACTCCAGTTTCTAAGAAGTAAACAGTGTCCATCTCTCCACAGTGGCCTGCGAAAACCGCTGGAGATGCTGGTGATCAATGGATGTAGGCTCACTGAGAATGACATCACCTACTTGTCCCAGAGCGTTCATGCCACCCACCTGAAGGAGTTGGTCCTCTGTGGTAATAACCTGTCCCAAATGGTTCCTGGGCCCCTGGAGGTTCTGCTGGGGGAGGTGTCCGGCACTCTGCAGCACCTGAACTTGAACTTGGAAAAAATGTTTTGAGAAGTAGTTAGGGGGTTTGGAGAGCTTCCACATACTGGGAGGGTGATGCACCCCAACAGGACGAGGACAGAAGTTCCTGCACTTGGATCCCCTCCCCCCAGACCTCACCCTGTGTATCTCTTCATCTGGCTCTTCATCCTTACTATTTATCATCCTTTCCATAAACTAGTAAACCTAAGTAAGTGTTCCCCTGAGATCTGTGAGCCACTCTAGCAAATTACTCAACCTGAGGAGGGGGTCATGGGAGTCTCTGATTTGTAGCTAAATCAGACAAGTTGTGGGTAACTTGGGGACTTAACTACTTGCTATTGGCATCTGAAGTAGGGTGGGGGCAGTCTTGTGGGACTGAGCCCTTCAGCTGGGGCCCGCCACTATCTCCCGGCGGATGGTGTCAGAGATGTGGTGTGACTTTGTTTTTATTGCAGGGAAAAGTCACCACACATTTGGTGACCAGAAGTGTCAAGAGTGCAGTGTTTTGTGTGAGGAGTAAAAGAGACACAGGAGAAAGACTCCCAGCAGGGAAGAACTGGGTTTTTCCCTATGAGGGAGGGAGACAGAACTGGAGTTTTCCTTAACAGTGGCTGCTCTTTTTGAGGGAGTTGGTAGGGGGAGAGCAGGGAATCGAGGCTTCTCTGGAAACATACCAGTAACTGATAGGTGAGTGTGGAGAAGCATCCAGATATCAGGAGAGCTGGGGAGAGCCCTCCCAGGCAGAGAAATGAGAGGTACAGTGAGGAGTCAAGGACATGGAGGATGAAGGCTATGTCAAACCCTTTGATGGTGAAAACGGAGAATCCTCTCTCATGGAGTGGCCCTTTGCATAGAGTCCCCTGGAGAAAAGGAACTGAGCTGAAACAAAGGTGATTAAGGTGGAGGGCAGGGTAATGGAGAAGAATCGTTCTAATTTTTCTTTCATAATAAATGGTGATACCTAAGCGCGTATCTCTTCCCCACCCTACTTCCTGTCCTGCACTTCTTCCCGAGAACTGCCCTTAACTTTGTGGGCTCATTTCACTTCTTCCTCTTATTTTTAACAATTTATACTTTTGTGTTTTCTCTGTCATCTGCAATAGCAGCAGTTTTATTTGCTTATTTCCAATTCTGTGTCTCCATTACAAGTTTTATTCCTTATCACTCAGCCTAGGATCTCCAATATGTTGATGAGCGAGAGTGGGTGTCCTTGTCTCATTCCTGATGTTGTAAGCTATGTCTCCAGCATATGGCAGTTTGAAATGCTGCTGCTTTATTCAGGATGATTTTCACTTTGGCTGTTTTTTTTTCCTAGACACAGGTGTCCCCTGCTTTTTGAAAATTTGCGTTATGCCACTTGAGTGAAAGACTTACATTAGTACCTGTTCCCGCTAATCGAAAGAAATCTGAAGAGGATTTTCAGTTTTACAAAAAAAGCGAAAACATTCAGCGTTTGTTTTGCAGCAAGCCATTATAGAGGCAGCCGGCACCCTGAGCAGCGAGAGTGCCCCTGCCAAGTGCCCCCTGGGAACTCCGCTCAGCATCTTATCGTCAAGCCACCATCGCTGTGAACTGTGTCTGTGAGCATCTGTGCTTTATCTTGGTTTATTTTGTGCTTTTGTTAGCAAGATGTGTGCTAAAGACAAGTCTAGAAGAGGTTATTTTTTGGGTCTGGGAACATGAAGATGTTTTCCATATAAATTAATGGTATTTGCTGTGCTTTACACAGACATTTCAACTTACAAAAGGTTTCATAAGAATGCTCTACTTTCGGGGGCGCCTGGGTGGCTCACAGTTGGTTAGGGGTCTGCCTTCAGCTCAGGTTGTGGTCTCAGGGTCCTGGGGTCGAGCCCCACGTTGGGCTCCCTGCTCAGCAGGGAGCCTGCTTCTCCCTCTGCCTGCTGCTCGTCCTGCTTGTGCGCACGCTCGCACTCTCTCTCTCAAATTAAAATCTTCAAGAAAAAAATAGAATGCTCTACTTTTGGATAGCAGGGGAAATCTATAGTCTCTAAAAGTTTAGTAGAATTCTCTGTGAAACTCTCTGGGCTTGGTGCATCCTATAGGATAGATTCTGATAACTTTCTCTACTCCTTCTATGGAAGTTAATCTGTTAATTCAGTTGCATGGTACATTCACAGTGTTTTGCAACCAGAACTACTATTTTCCAAAACTTCTTCACTCCAAATAGTCTCTTACCTTTACACAGTACTTCTTATCCCCCCCCCCCCCCCCCCCCACCATAATGAAGTGGCTTAAAACAACAAATATATTCTTTCACAGTTCTGGAGGCTAGAAGTGTGAAATCAAGGTATTGGCAGGGTCGTGCTCTCTCTGAAATCCCTAGCATATGTTGCCTATTAGACCTTCTGATAGACCTGTTAGACCTTGCCTATTAGACCTTCTGGTAGCCCAGGCAATTCCTTGGCTTGTAGCAGCATGTGACTGCAGTCTTTACCTTCATCTTCACATGATTGTCTTCCCTTCTTGTCTGTGTCCAAATTTTCCTGGTAAGAACACCAGTCATATTGGAGGAGGGGCCAGCCTAATCAAGTATGACTTCTTATTAGATTGCATCTGTGAAGACTTACTTCCAAATAGTCACATTCACAAGTACCAGGAATTAGGCTGTCAGGTAATCTTTCTGGGGGGACACAGTTCAACCCCAACGTAATATGGTCATCTTAATAAGAAGTCCTCCAATTCAACAACATAGGATATTTTTCTATTTCTTTAGGTCTTTAGTTTATTTCTATTTATTTATTTTATCTCTATTTTATAATTTTGTAGTTTTCAGTGTACAGATATGTCACCTCCATAGTTCAGTTTATTCCTAAGTATTTTATTCTTACTGATGCTATTATACATGGAATTGTTTTCTTAATTTTTTTGGTGGTTCATGGCTAGTGTATAGAAATACAGCTGATTTTTATATCCTGCAACTTTACAGAGATAAAATCTTATTTCTTCCTTTCCAATTCATACGCCTTTTAGTTTTTATTTGCCTAACTGCACTGTCTAGAATTTCTAGTACTGTGTTGAATAGAAGTGTTGAAAGCAGACATGCTTGTCTTGTTCCTGATCTTAGGGGAAAAGCTTTCAGTCTTTTACCATTGACTACAGCATTGCCTGTGGTATTTCCTTAAAGGCCTTTATTACATTGAGGTATTCTGTTTCTTTTTCTAGTTTATTAACTACTGCTTTTTATCATAAAAGGGTATTGGATTTTGTCAGATACCCAACAGTCGAAATGATCATGCGAGCTTTTTCCCTTCATTATACTAATGTGGTGTATTGCATTAATTTTTGAATGTTAAACTGTCCCTGCTTTCTGGGGGTAAATTCCATTTGGTTATGATGTATAATCATTTTTAAATGTCGTTAGGGGTGCCTGGGTGGCTCAGTTGGTTAAGCGACTGCCTTTGGCTCAGGTCATGATCCCGGAGTCCTGGGATCGAGTCCCACATCGGGCTCCCAGCACATCGGGTAGCCTGCTTCTCCCTCTGACCCCCTCCCCTCTCATGCTGTTTCTCGTTCTCTCACTCTCTCAAATAAATAAATAAAATCTTTAAAAAATTAATAAATAAATAAATGTTAAGTTGTATTTGCTAGTATTTTGTTGAGGATTTTAGAATCAGTATTCGTGAAGGACGTTGGCCTGTAGTTTTCAATTCTTGTAGTGTCTGTCCTTCTTAAGTGTCAGGGTGATGCTTACCTCATACAGTGAGTTAGGAAGTTTTCCTTCCTCTTCAGTTTTTTGGAAGCATTTGTGAAACATTGGTGTTAATTGTTTAAATGCTTGGTAGAATTTACCAGTGAAACTGTCTGGTCCTGGGTTTTTCTTTGCTGGAAGCTTTCTGATTGTTTCAGTCTCCTTAAAAGTTCTAGATCTATTCAGAACTTTAATTTCTTCATGATTCAGTCTTAGTAGGTTTTATGTTTGCAGGAATTTGTCCATTTTTTCTAGCTTATCTAATTTGTTGGCATACAGTTGTTCATAGTTCTTTCTTATAATCCTTTATTTCTTCTTAAATCAGTTTTGCTGGGATATCATTGACATATAAAAATTGCATATATTTAAGTTATGCATTTGGTGTTTCACGATATGTGTATATATTGTGAAATGATCACCACAGTCAACCTAATTAATATATACATTACTTCTACTTAGGTTGTGTGTGCATGTGTAGGGAGAACATTCAAGATGTATTCTCCTAGCAGATTACATGCGTAAAATAACAGTATTGGGGGCACCTGGGTGGCTCAGTCTCGTTGAGCGTCTGCCTTCAGCTCAGGTCATGATCCCAGGGTCCTGGGATCGAGCCCCCCATCGGGCTCCCTGCTCCATGTGAAGCCTGCTTCTCCCTCTTCTACTCCCCCTGCTTGTGTTCCCTCTCTGGCTGTGTCTCTCTGTCAAATAAATAAATAAAATCTTTAAAAATAAAAACATAAAAAAAAAAACGTTATTGTTAACTATCGGCACCATGAGGTACATACATTAGATCTCCAGAAATTACTCATCTTGCATAACTGAAACTTTGTATTCTGACCAACATCATCACATTTCCCCCCCACCCCACCCCTGGCCACCACCATTCTACTTTTTGCTTCTGTGAATTTGAATATTTTATTTTATTACTGTTTTTTTAAGATTTTTATTTGAGAGAGACTGAGAGAGAGCATGCATGTGCACAAGTGGGGGAGAAGGAGAAGCAGACCTCCCGCCAAGCAGGGAACCCAATGTGGGGCTCGATCCCAGGACCCTGGGATCATGACCTGAGCCAAAGGCAGACCCTTAACCGACTGAGCCACCCAGGCACCCAAATTTGAATATTTTAGACTCCACATGTGAGATCATTCAGTGTATCTCTCTTCTGTATCTTGTTTATTTTGCTTAGCATACTGTCCTCCAGCTCCATCCATCCTGTCACAAGTGGCAGGATTTTCTATTTAAGGCTATTACTCCATCATACGTGTATATAAATGTACTTCAACAGACAAATGGTTAAAGGAAATGTGATATTCTTTATTCATTCATCTCCCGACAGACATTTAGGTCATTTTCCTATCTTGAATAATGCTGCAAAGAACATGAGAGTGCAGATACCTCTTTGCTCTTCTGCGTTCAATTCTTTGGAAACATTTACCCAGAAATGGGATTACTGGATCATTTGATAGTTCTACTTTTAATTTTTTGAGGAATCTCCATACTGTTTTCCATGTTTGTACTAATTCGTATTCCCACCAGCAGTGTATGAGGGCTCCCTTTTTCCACATCTTCACGAACACTAGTTATCTTTTGTCTTTTTGATAAAAGCCAACCAAGCAGGCCTGCAGTGATACCTCATTGTGGTTTTGGCTTACATTTCCCTGATGAGAGATGTTGAGAACCTTCTCATGTCCCTGTTAGCCATTTGAATTTCTTCTTTAAAGAGTGCTATTTAGGTCTTTTGCCCATTTTAAATCAGGTTACTTACACTTTTAGTATTGAGTTGTAGGAGTGCCTTATATATATTTGGTTATTAATGCCTTATTGGATATATGGTTTGCAAACATTTTTTCCCATTCCGTGGGTTGCCTTTTCACCTTGTTTCCTTTGATATGCAGAATCTTTTTAATTTCATGTAGTCTCATTTGTCTGTTTTTGCTTTTGCTGCCTGTAATTTGGTGTCCTATCTGAGAAGTTATGGCCAAGACCAATATCAAGAAGATTTTTCCCTGTTTCCTTCTAGGAGTTTTGTAGTTTCAGGCCTGAGGTTTAATTCTTTAATCCATTTGAGGTGATTTTTGTGTATGATGTTAGGGGTATAATTTCATTATTTGAATGTAGCTACCCAGTTTTCCCAGAACCATTTGTTGAGGAGTATCCTATCCCCATTGTGTGTTCTTGGCACACTTGTGGAAGAGAAGTTGGCTGTAATGTGTGGGTTTACTTCTGGATTCTCTCTTTTCCATTGCTTTATCTGTTTTTATGTGGTGGTTGCTATGTAATATGATTTCAAACCAGAAAGCATTATGTCTTCAGCTTTGTTGTTCTCAAGATTGCTTTGGTATTTGCGGTATTTCATGGTTCCATACTAATTCTTTTTCAGTTTTTCTATTTGTGTATAAAGTGTCATTGTAAAAAGATTTTGGTAAGGGTTGCAATGAATCTGTACATTACTTTGAGTAGTATGGACATATTAACAATATTTTTCCAATCCACGACATTCTAAAACATTGATGAAGGAAATTTTCAAAGACACAGTGTTTTATAATTTTATGAAGCTTTGTAATTTATAAAGACATCAATGTTTTATAATTTTCAACACATAGAAGTCTTGCACCTCTTTTATTATTTCCTAAGTATTTTTTCTGTTGCTATTATAAATGCTTGTTTTCTTAGCTTCCTTTTTAGATAGTTCATTCCTTAGTCTTTAGAAGTGAGAATTTTGTATGTTGATAATTGTAGCCTCTAAGTTTACTGAATTTGTTCTAGTAGTTTTTTGTGGATTCTTTACAGTTTTTTACATATATGATGATTCTATCTGCAAATAGATAATTTTAGTTCTTTCTTTACGATTTCTATACCGTGTATTTTTGTTTCTTGGCTGATTGCTCTGGCTAGGACTTCCAGGACAGTGTTGAATAGCAGTAGTGAGAGTGGGGAACCTTGCCTTGTTCTGGATCTTAGAGGAAAATCTTCCAGTTTTAACTCATTGGTTATGATATTGGCTGTAGATTTTTCATAGATGTACTTTATTGTGTTGAAGTTTGAGAGACTTTATTTATCATGACTGGATATTGAATTTTGTCAAATGTGTTTTCTGCATCTATTGAGATGATGTAATACTTGTCTTTCTTTCTGTTTGTATTGTGTATCACATTGATTGGTTTGCATGTGTTGGACCAACCTTGCATCCCAAGGATAAATCCCACTTGGTCATGGTATATGACTCTTTCGATGTGCTATTGAATTTAGTTTGGTAGTATGGTTGACCCTTGAACAGCATGGGGGTTAGGGCCACCAATCCCCTACACAGTCAAAAATCTGTATAACTTTTGACTCCCCTCAAACTTAACTACTAAAATAGCCTACTGTTGACCAGAAACCTTACCAATATGATTAACACATATTTTATACGTTATATGTATTATATACTGTATTCGTACAATGAAGTAAACTAGAGACAAGAAAACATTAAGAAAATCATAAAGAAGAGAAGACGGGGCCGCTTGGGTGGCTTGGTCGGTTAAGTGTTCGACTCTTGATCTTGGCTCAGGTCTTGCTCTCAGGGTCATGAATTGAGCCTCACCTCGGATTCCACACTGGGCATAGAGCCTGCTTAAGATTCCCTCTTCCTCTCCCCCTCCCCCCGACTTGTGCATACACTCTCTCTTCAAAAAAGAGAGCGAGAAAGAAAATTCATTTACAAGTACTGTACATATACTTACTGAAAAAAATTTGCGTATCGGTGTACTGGGTCAGGACGGGTGGTGGCAGTGGCAGGCCCGGCCCTGGGATGGCAACGTTCGGCAGCTTGTAGCCTCGGCTCAGTAGTGGCAGCTGCTGGTGGGCCCAGAGGTGGCAGCAATAACCTGGAGCTAGAGTATAGCTGCTACCCCATCTGCCCGCAGGTGTACCACCAGCCATGGTCAACAGCCACTGTGGCCAAGCTTGAGTGTGCCGGCCTCCAGGAGGCCATGGGGCCAGGGCACCACTACAGAGAGGAGTCCACACCCAGCCCAAGAGGGGCCCAAGGCCTGCAGTGACCCCAGCACAGCCCTAGAGCCCAGTGCATGGAGGACTTGGGAATGGGGGCGCCAGGGTTGTGGGGCTCCCTTTGCGGCACTGTCTCCGCCCTCTGGGCACCTTCTTCTACTTGAGCCCAGCCTCCTTCCTGCCAGCCCCAGGAGTTCAACCCAGCCACCGCATTAGTACATGAGGCAACCTGCACCCTGCCCAGTCCTGGGTCCCCCTAGGGGGGATGCTGGCAGCCTCATTAAGCCTCTCTAGGTATTCAGAGGGCAGCAGGCATGACCTCAGTGCCAAAGGCCTTCAGTTTGATCTAATGCAGTTGTAAATAAATGCCTCATGGCTTATGCTGTCAACTCTTTAAAAAGCCACGCAGTTCAAACCTGTGGTGTTCGAGGATCATCTGTATATCCTATTTTTTTCCTTAAACATACGTACCTATGATAAAGGTTACTTCATAAATTAGGTACAGTGAGAGATTAACAACGAAGTTAATAATAAAACAAAAAATTTTAACAATATACGCTAATAAAAGTTATGTGAATGTGGTCTCTCTCTCAAAATATCTTGTAGGACCATACTCTTCTTGTGATGATGCGAGATGATAAAATGCCTATGTGGGGAGATGAAGTAGGTGAATGACGTAGGCGTTGTGATGTAGTGTTAGGCTACTGTTGACCTTCTGACCTTACGTCAGAAGGAGGATCATCTGCTTCCAGATCACAGTCAGTCGTGGGTAATTGAAACCATGGAAAGCAAAACCATGGGTAAGGTGGACTACTGTATATTCACTGTGATCCTGTGATATGGGGTGCATATATATTTACAGTTCTTATATTTTACTATCTTTTTATCATTACATAATGACATTCCTTGTTTCTACAGACAGTTTTTGACTTAGAGTCTATTTTGTCTGACATAGGCATAGCCATCCATTCTTATAGTTACCACTTGCATGGAATATCTTTTTCCATTCCTTCACTTTTGGGTTCAGGTTGTGTGTATTCTTCATGTAACATGAGTCTCTTACAGACGGCATGTTACTGGTTCTTGTTTTATTTATCTACTCTATGCCTTTTGAATAAAGACGTTAACCGTGGGGCGCCTGGGTGGCTCAGTCGGTTAAGCGTCTGACTCTTGGTTTCAGCTCAGGTCATGATCTCAGTGTCCTGAGGTTGAGTCCTGTGTTGTGCTCCTCACTCAGGAGGGAGTCTGCTTGAGATTCTCTCTCTTCTCCCTCTGCCCCTGCTCCACGCAGGTGCATGTGTGCTCTCTTCAAATAAATAAATCTTTTCAATAAAAGAATTTAATAGTTACATTTCAAGTAATTATTGATAGATGAGGACTTACTGTTGCCATTTTGTTAATTGTTGCCTGTTTTGCAATTCTGTTTTCTTTCTTGCTGTCTTTATTATTTGATGATTTCTTTATCTTTTGTGTATCTATTACAGATTTTTTCCTGCATGGCTACCATGAGAGTCTTCTTGATGGCATCTAGAATGGTCAAGCCTTTCCAGAGGTTTTCAGTTTATTTGGCCCATATCCATCAGAGGAATCACTATGGCAGCTTTAGCCTTACAAAATGTTTTTTTTTTTTAAGTTTTTTTTTTTTTTAAGTAGTCTCTACACCCAACATGGGACTTGAACTCACGACCCTGAGATCAAGTCTCATGCTCTTCCAACTGAGCCAGCCAAGCGCCCCCAAGATGTAGTTCTAAATAAGACTTGAAAGTCATACTTCTTGATCCATGGGCTGCAGAACAGATGTGTTAGCAGGCATGAAAACATTAATGTTACTGTACAACTCCATCAGAAGGCATCTCCAGGTGCACTGTCAGTGAGTGGTGATATTTTGAAAGGAATCTTTTTTTTCTTTCCTTCCCCTGAGCAGTACGTCTCAATAGTGGTTTTAAAATATTCAGTAAACCATGTTGTAAACAGATGTGCTGTCTTCCAGGCTCTGTTGTTCCACTTATAGAGTATATTTAGCATAATTCTTAAGGGCCGTAGGATTTCTGGAATAGTAAATGAGCAATGGCTTCCATTTAAAGTCACCAGCTGCATTAGCCTCTAACAAGGGAGTCAGCCCCTCCTTTGAAGCTTTGAAGCCAGGCATTGACTTCTCTTCTCTAGCTGTGAAGTCCCAGGTGACGTCTTCTTCCAATATGTCGGGTTTTGTCTACATTGAAAATTTTGTTGTGGGGCCCTAGGTGGCTCAGTTGGTTAAGTGTCCGACCCTTGGTTTCTGCTCAGGCTGTGATCTCGGTTGTGAGATCGGGCCCCACGTTAGGCTCCGTGCTCCGCGTGGAGTGTGCTTGGAGTTTCTCCCTCTCCCTCTCCGCCCCTCCCCGCTGTGCACTCACAAATGAGCACATGCTCTCTCTCTAAAATAAATTTTAAAAAAAATTGTTTATTGTAGGCACCTTCATGAATGGTCTTAGCTTGATCTGTATAATTTGCTACAGCCTCTACATCAGTCCTTGCTGCTTCACCTTGCACTTTTTATGTTATGGAGATGGTTTCTTTCTTTAAACATTAGGAACCAACCTCTGCTAGCTTCAGACTTTTTTCTACCACTTCCTTATCTCTCTCAGCCTTCATGGAATTGGAGAGAGGTAGGGCTTTGCTCTGGATTAGGTTTTGGCTTAAGGAATTGTTGTGGCTGGTTTGATCTTCTATCCAGACCACTAAAACTTTCTCCATACCAGCAGTAAGACTTTTCTGCCTTCTTACCGTTCGTGTGTTCCCTGGAGTATCCCTTTTAATTTCCTTCAAGAACTTTTCCTTTACATTCACAATATGGCTAACTGGCGCGAGAGACCAGGCTTTTGGCCTGTCTAGGCATTCAACATGCTGCTTAAGCTTAATCATTTCTAGCTTTTGGTTTAAAGTGAGAGACGAACAGGTGTTCCTTTCACTTGAACACCTAGAGGCCATTTAGGTTGTTAATTGGCCTAATTTCAATATTGCCATGCTCTAGGGAATAGGGAGGCCCAAGGAGAGGGAGGGGGAGAGGGGACAGCTAGTCAGTGGAGCTGTTGAACACAGCTTTCTCAGTGAAGCTCACCTTCTTAAATGGTCCTTAGGTGCGGTCCATGGCACTCCAAAACAGTTGCAATAGTAATATCACCGATCACTGATACAGATCATAACAAATACAATAATGAGAAATTTTGAAATATTGTGAGAATTCTCAAAATGTGACACACAGATATGAAGTGAGCAAATGCTGTTGGAAAAAATGACACCAATAGACTCGCTCAACACTAGGTTACCACAGACTTTCCAATCTAAATCACAGCATCTGCGGGGTGGCTGGGTGGCTCGGTTGGTTGAGGATCTGCCTTCGGCTCAGGTCGTGATCCCAGGGTCCTGGGATCGAGCCCCACATCAGGCTCCTGGCTCCGCGGGGAGCCTGCTTCTCCCTCTACCCCTGCTCATGCTCTCTCTCTCTCTGTATCTCTGTGTCTCAAATGAATAAATAAAATCTAAAAAAAAAAAAAAAGATTCTCCCTTCCATTCTACCCCTTCCCTCACCCTCTCTCTCTCTCAAAAAGAAGAGTTGATAGCCTTATGGGGGGGTTCCTCTTGTATGTGACAATTTGTTTTTCTCTTGCTGACTTTAAGATTCTCTTTATCTTTAAATTTTGCCATTTAAATTATAGTATGTTTTTGTGTGGATCTTTTTGGGTTCTCTTGTTTAGTATTCTCTGTGCTTCCTGGATACAAATGTCTGTTTCCTTCCCTAGGTTAGGGAAGTTTTCAGCCGTTATTTCTTTAAGTAAGTTTTTTGCTCCCTCTTCTCTTTCTGAGACTCCTATGAATGTTAGTACATGTTATGTTGTCACAGAGGTCCCTTAAGCTATCCTCACTTAATTTTTTTTTTTCCTCTGCGCACCTGGGTGGCTCAGTCAGTTAAGTGTCTAACTCTTGATTTTGGCTCAGGTCATGATCTCAGCACCATGTCAGGCTCCACGTGCAGCAGGGAGTCTGCTTAAGATTCTCTCTCTCCCTCTGCCCTTTCCCACCACATGCTCTCTCTCTAAAATAAATAAATCTTTTTAAAAAAAGATTTAATTTAAGTAATCTCCACACCCAACATGAGGCTCAGACTTACAACCCCAAGATCAAGAGTCCCATGTTCCATTGGCTGAGCCAGCTTGGTGCCCCTGCTAGGTACTTTTGTATTTTCTAACTTTGTTGAAGTCCTCACTGTGTTCCTCCTTTCTTCTCCTGAGGACAGTGAGCATCTTTATGACTGTTACTTTGAACTGTTTATCAGGTAGATTACTTATCTCTATTTCACTGAGGTCTTTTTTCTGAGGTTTTATCTTGTTCTTTTGTTTGGAGTATGTTTCTTTGATTCCTCATTTTGCCTGATGATGTGTTTCTATATATTAGGCAAATTGGCTACCTCTCCCAGTCTTGGAGGAGTTGGCTTGTGCAGGAGATGTTCCATGGGGCCCAGTAGCAATCCCCATCCCCACGCCCCCACCCCTCCCACCCCCCCACCCCACCCCACACCCCACACCCCTGTCACCAGAGCCCGGGGCTCAAGGGACCGCCCTGTGTGAGCTGTGTGCATCTGTCTGTTTTGGCAGGACAGTGGCTGTGACTCTGGTGGGTGGGACTCCCCATCCCCCACTCAGCACAGCTGGCTGGGGCTGCAGGGGGGACAGGGCTCTCCCCCTAGCCTGGCTGGCTGGGGCCCTGAGGCTGCTGTTACGGCTGTGGTGGTGGGCAGGGCTCCTCCCTGGGCCTCTGGCTGAGGTGTTGCAGTACTGTTGCCCTGGCTGGGGCGGTGAGCAGGATTCTCAGCAGTGCATGCCTATCAGCATCAGCAGGTTGGAGTGAGAGTTCCAAGATGCCACCTTCCAGTGTTGGCACTAGCAAGGTGGAAAGTGACTGCAAAAATGGCGCCCAGCAGTGTCTCCCTCCCTAGAGAGTATGTATATCTGCAGTTTCCTGCCTCTCCAGCAGATGCCCTAGGGTGAGAAGTGGGTCTCCTTCACCTATGTTCTAGGCGTTTTTCCAGCTGGTGTTTTATTGCAAGACCGCTTGTGAACCCTTTAGGAAAGTGGGTTCTCTGTTCTCTATAGCTCTGTAATACTAACAATAATAAAACTACTGTAAAAACTAACAGTAATAAACTGTTAGTTTTCAAAACCCAGCTTTTTGGGGGCTCCTGTCTCCTGTGTAGGACCTAAGGGTTGCAGTTCCTGATGTGGAATTTCAACTCCTCACTCCTCAGGGAGAAGTTCTGTGGTTTTTTTGTTTTGTTTTTTTAAAGGTTTTATTTATTTGAGAGAGAGCACAAGCAGGGGAAGTGGCAGGCAGAGGGAGAAGGAGAAGCAGAAGCAGACTCCCTGCTGAGCAGGGAGCCCGTCGGGCTGGATCCCAGGACCCTGAGATCATGACCTGAGCCGAAGGCAGACGCTTAACCGACTGAGTGACCCAGGCGCCCAGAAGTTCTGTGTTTTTAATACCCCTCCCATTGTGGATCACTGCACTTGAGGTGGGGTTTTTCTTTTTTTTGATAAGACCTTGTCTCTGCCAGTTCTACCTGTCAGAATGCTATCATTTTGTCCCTCATTGTGGAGGTTCTGTTGATCTAGTTTTCAGGTCTTTTTCTGAGGAAATTATTCCATATGTAGCTGTATATTTGTTGTGTCCATGGGAGGAGGTGAGCTCAGGATCTTCCTATGCCACCATCTTGAATCCTCCTTCCACTATCTACTTTTCTTTTTTTTTTTTAAAGATTTTATTTATTCATGACAGACAGAGAGAGAGAGAGAGAGAGAGGCAGAGGGAGAAGCAGGCTCCCTGCAGAGCAGGGAGCCCGATGCGGGACTCGATCCCGGGACCCTGGGATCATGACCTGAGCCGAAGGCAGACGCTTAACCATCTGAGCCACCCAGGCGCCCCTCTACTTTTCATTTTTAAAGAATAGTATGCCAAGTATAGGATTTTTGGTTGGCAGGTTTTTTGTTTTTGTTTTCTTTTTTTTTAAGATTTTATTTATTTGTCAGAGAGCGTGCACAAAGCAGGGGGAGCAGCAGGCAGAGGGAAAGGGAGACTCCTGGCCGGGCAGGGAGCCCAATGGGGGGCTCGATCCCAGGACCCTGGGATCACGACCTGAGCCGAAGGCAGACACTTAACCGACTGAGCCACCCAGGCGTCCCAGCAGTTTGTTTCTTTCAGTTCTTCGGATATATCAACCCACTGTCACCTGGTCTGCAAGGTTCTTTTGAGAAATCCAGTTATAGTTTTATTGGTGGGGAGGGGGTGGTTCCTTATGAGATGGTTTTCTCTTGCTGCTTTTAAAATTCTATCTGAGGGGCGCCTGGGTGGCTCAGATGGTTAAGCGTCTGCCTTCAGCTCGGGTCATGATCTCAGGGTCCTGGGATCGAGTCCCACATCGGGCTCCCTGCTCCTTGGGAGCCTACTTCTCCCTCTGCCTCTCTGTCTCTCATGAATAAATAAATAAAATCTTTAAAAAAAAAAAATTCTATCTGAGGTGCGCCTGAATGGCTGAGTTGGTTAAGCGTGTGACTTGATTTCAGCTCAGGTCATGATCTCAGGGTCGTGAGATCGAGCCGCACGTCAAGCTCCACACTGGGCATAGAGCCTGCTTAAGATTCTCTCTCTTCCTCTACCCCCCGCACTCACTCTCTCTAAAAATATAAATATAAGATAAAATTGTATCTGATTGCTGCTTTGACAGTTTATAGTAATCCTTCTTTATCTGCAGGGGATATGTTCCAAGACCCCTAGTGGGTGCCTAAAACTGTGGATAGTACCGTACGAACCCTATATGTAACTTTTTTTTTCTTACATATGCATATCTGTGATGTTTAATTTATAAATAAGGTATGGTAAGACATTAACGACTAATAAACAGAACAATTATAAACAATATATTAGAATAAAGTATGTGAATGTGGTCTCTCAAGTCTCAAAATACCTTATTGTACTGTACTCACCTTTTTTCTTGTGATGATGTGAGATGATAAAATGTCTATACAGTGAGACAAAATGAAGTGAATGTTGCAAAAATTGTGATGGTAGCTTAAGCTACCATTGACCTTCTGACTACACAATAGGAGGAGGGTCATCTGCTTCCACACAGCTGTTGACCACAGGAGCTGAAACTGCAGAAAGCAAAACTGGATAAAGGAGGACTACTCTTGGGGCGCCTGGGGGGCTCAGTTGGTTAAGCGTCTGCCTTCGGCTCAGGTCATGATGCCAGGGTCCTGGGATCCAGCCCCACATCAGGCTCCCTGCTCAGCGGGGAGTCTGGTTCTCCTTCTCCCTCTGCCCCTTCCCCAGCTTGTGCTTTTTCTCATGAATAAATAAAAATAAAAAGAAAAAAAAGAAATACTCTAATTACAATCTTTCTCAGTGTAAACCTCTGTATGTTCAATTATTTGGGGTCCTTTGAGTGTCTAGAGTCTGGATGTCTATTTCCTTCCCTAGATTTGGAAAGTTTTTGGTCCTTATTTAAGTAATCTTTCTGCTTTTCTCTCCTTTTAGGATTTCTGTAATGTGTATATTGGCTTATTTGATAGTATCCCATAAATCGTGTGGGCTTTCACTATTCTTTTTCATTCTCTTGAAGGCTGCTGAGCTTCTTTAAAACAATTTTAATTCTCTGCCAGGCAATTCCTAGATCCCCATTCTTTGGGAATGATTGCTGGAAATACATTACGTTCTTTTGGTGGTGTCATGTTTCCCTGATATTTGTGTTCTTGTGGCCTTGTAGTGGTGTTTGCATTTTAAGAAGCAGTCACCTCTTCTAGGCTTTCCAGGCTGGCTTTGTTAGGGAAGGACCACCTGCAAGTGAGTATGAGGCCGCTGGCTAGGTGGGGGTGCATGTTGGCACTGGATATAGGGGATAATGTGGGTGCAAGATTCATGGTAGGCATATGCTGGCGCCAGCAGTGGGGGGAGCACCATGGTGTTGGCTAGGGGTAGGATCACATGGCAGCATCCACTCTGGGTGGCACACAACAACTCTAGCTCCTCCAGCAGCTGGGATCCACATCTCTGAAAACTGAGGGGATTTGCAGTAGAGGTAAAGACTGCTGAGGTCGTCCTCTTTTTCCCCACAAGGGAACTGTCAGCCAAGGTAATTCCTCTTGATAGTGAGATGGTCCAGCCTGGAGGATGTGGTGACACAGGAATAATGCTTCCTACCCCTTTTCTATGTGATTATTCTCAGTTTTTGTGCTTTGCTGGGTTGTTGGAACTCATTAACTGTAGTCCATATCTCTCCCAAAGCTATTTTCATGCTTGGGTAATTGCTAAATTGTTTTTGTGGGGCACTAGAGTTGGGATCTCCTCACCCTCCATCTTGTTGCTGTCATTCTGTTACTGATTTCTAACTTCATCCCATTGTGGTCAGATAAGATACCTTCTATAGTATCTTTTTAAATCTGTTAAGTCTTGTTTTGTGGTCAGTCCTGATGAATGTCCCATATGTGTTAGAGAAGGATGTGAATGTCTGTTGTGTTCTGTATATTTTTATTAGATCAAGTTGGTTTATTATGTGCATGTGCTCTATTTCATATCTTTTTTCTGATACTGATTTCAGTTGTCCTATTTTCAAGTCCACTGATTATTCTACATGTTCAAGTCTGCCTTTGAATCTCTTCAGTGAATATCTCTTTTCAGTTACTGTACTTTCCAGGATTTCCTTTTGGTTTTGTTTTATGTTTTAGAAAACATTAAAATTATTCCTACTTTGTTTATATATTGTTTTCTGGATGTTGTTCACTGTTCCTTTAGCTCTTTAAGCAATCTTTACGATGGTTGTTTTAAAGTCCTTATTTAGTATGTCCACCATGTAGTTTTCTCAGAAAGTGTTGATTTCTTTTTTTCTCCTTTGAATGGGACATTCCTTCCTGTTTCTTTGTGATTTTTTTGTTGTTTCTGAAAACTAGACATTTGAATCTTACAATATGGGAACTCCATAAATCAGATTCTTCCCTTTCCCCCCGGTTTACTGGGTTGGGGTTGTTGTTGTAGGGAATCTCTTTGCTGGGGATCACATCACCTGAGAGAGAAATCTAAGGTCTCTTTTGTTCTTCTTTAAGCCTGCATCTTTTCAGGATATATGCAATGATTTTCTAAAGTTTTTGAAGCTGTTGATTTTGAATATCTAAATCCTTCAATATTTAGCTCCCAAAAAGGGAAAAGGGAAAAATGGGGGAAAAAATAGCCATTGTCTTTCTAAACTCCTTGGAAGCTGCTTTGGCCCATGGGAATTACCACAATGTCAGCCGGCTTCTGCCTACACATGTACGATCAAGAGCAATCAAAACACAGATTCCAGATTTGTGGAGGACAAAGTCCTTATTACCCATCCTGATTGTATTACCCAACCAATGCAGGTCGCTCTTTGGTGAATTATAGAGACTACACCAGGTGGAGTTGCCTCGCAAAGTCATCTTTATTTGCAGCAAATAAGGAAATCACAGGGACTCCTTTCCAAAGCTGTAATTCCCTGAGCAGGGATTCTTTTATTAGGATCGGGATGAATATTCAGAGGTGGAGGCCTTGTCATTACAGGCAAAAAGGTACACATGCGCACTCAGCACTCGTACTGTATGTCCTGTTACGAGTTTAATGCCCCTCCCAGGGATTTTAACATTATAATGAAACTGAGGTAGCTGTTAGGCACTTGAGGATTCATCTGTGTAGGCATCTTCCTGGGGGCCGTACTCAAAATACTAGTTTTCCTGTTCTAACAATTCATTAGTTTTTTTTTGTTTTTTTTTTAATTCATTCATTTGAGAGAAAGAGTGTGAGTTAGGGGGAGAGGGACAAGCAGATGCCCTGCTGAGCAGGGATCCCGATAAGGGCTCGAGCCCACAGCCATGAGATCATTACGTGAGCCAGACACCAAGAGCCAGACACTAAGCCGCCTGAGCCACCCAGGCACCCCAATTTGTTAATTCTAAAAGATAAAATTGATAGTAGGGTAGAAGCTTCTAGGAGCTTCCAGAGTTTAGGGGGTCTCCCTGGTGACAGTTACCCCAAGCTACACTAGGAACACTGGCACAGCTGCCTGCCACGGGGTTGGGGAGTGCAGAATGGGTAGCTGTTGCTGATGGGGGAAACAAAGGCAGAAAAAAAATTACTAAATTTCCTTACTACCTACAGCCCATTGACATGTCCTTGAAACAGGCCGAGAGACATTGCTCTAGGGACTCAACTGCTTCAATGTTAATACTTTGCTAAGGGCAAAAGGCAATCCTAGCCTGACCTTCCGTTTCCCCCCCCCCCCCCCCCCCCCAGTCCTGTAAGTCTACTTTAACGTATAAGAATGCCTTTGGAAACTTCCTTTATCTCTAAACACCCCACCCCTCCCCAGAAGTTACGTGTTGGTAATCATCCCCCAGGCATATGGCCCACCAATATACATCCGAAGGGTCTCATGACTAAGGTTTTTTTTTTTTTAAAGATTTTATTTATTCACAAGAGACAGAGGCAAAGGGAGAAGCAGGCTCCCTGCAGGGAGCCCGATGCGGGACTCGATCCCAGGACCCTGGGATCATGACCTGAGCCGAAGGCAGACGTTTAACCATCTGAGCCACCCAGGCGCCCTCATGACTAAGGTTTTATTAGACGGTAATAAATGACCTTTTCCCAACAATAGCTAGCCCACTCAAGGTCCTGGGAGCCTTGCTTCCAAGTTCTTAGAGACTTCACTATATCCCTAACCCTCTCCCAATTTGAAAGTATATAATGGGCCACTCCTCATGACCCCATTGCAGCTCTTTCTGCCCATGGGTCCTGTCCTCGTGCTTTAATGAAATCACCTTTTTGCACCAAAGACGCCTCAAGAATTCTTTCTTGGCCATCAGCTTCGAATCTTAATAACGTCTTTCCTACATCAGTTGCTACACTGAGCTGAAAGTGACCAAAATTAACTGATTATTTACCAGTCAAACCTTCCCCTAGAAACCGCAAACCTTCTAATAGACGTCAGAGTTCAAAAATAGTTACTTCATATAATCTACCATGAGGTGTATCTCCCTTCTTTACAAGTTTAAGAACAGGCAAAATTGGTCAGTAGTGGGGATAATCACTTCTTCACTCATTAGATCTTCTCTAATTTCAATCTTTGAAGGAAGGCCTATTTTTTTTATGGGGCTTGAGCCCACAACCCTGAGACCAAGACCTGAGCTGAGACCAGGAGTCAGACACAACTGACTGAGCCACCCAGGTGCCCAAAAAAAAGCCTATTTTAATTTACTTGGGTTATATTAACTATTTTAGTGGAGGAGGGGTGTCCATGGGGGTTCAGTTTTGTCAAGACGATTTGTTACTGCTAAAGTCTTTTTATTCTTATTTTTAAGTAAGTTCCACACCCATCATGGGGCTCGAACTCATGACCCTGAGATCAAGAGTCACATGCTGTACCAAGTGAGCCAGCCAGGTGACCCTATAATTGCCAAAGTCTTAATTTTAATTTATTACTCATTTGGGCAGAGCTTTCTTACCCACCAGGGGATAGTGGGTGCTATGACCATGAAGATTTAGGCAAGACAATAATAGTTCTGATGGTCAAGATAAAGCCTATTTGTCCTCCACTTTATGTAACTCCCTTAAAGGATTATAAGGAGTACCTTGGTTAAATTTATTGGGGCCTCTAGATACAACTATAATTTGAAGGGCGCCTGGATGGCTCAGTCGTTAAGCGTCTGCCTTTGGCTCAGGTCATGATCCCAGGGTCCTGGGATAGAGCCCTGCATTGGGCTCCCTGCTCCGCGGGAAGCCTGTTTCTCCCTCTCCCACTCCCCCTGCTTGTGTTCCCTCTCTTGCTATCTCTCTCTCTGTCAAATAAATAAATAAAATCTTTAAAAAAACAACAACAACTATAATTTGAGCCTCAGTATTAAGGCCATGAAGGTTTACCAACTGGCACATTTCAGCAGATATTAAAGTTAATTCAGAACCTATGTTACAGAGGCGCAAAGCCAATCTGTGCCTTTTTGTTATTGTAGCAAATTTTTTTTATTTTGAATTTTCAGTTGGGTCAAATTGTGGACCCTTATTTTAGCCTTTGTTATAGTTCCCTCACTGTGTCCAGGTTTCTTTCTTTCTCCTTCCAATTACTGGGTATATACTTCAGTGGGTTCTCGTATATTTCTCCTCATCTGTATAAATTTCTTTCTCCAAAGATCCTCCAATTAGCACCCTCATGGTTAAGGGCCTCCCTCAGGGTATGGTCGCTTTATAGTGTTTAAGGACCCTGGGTTTAAGTTTAGTTTGAATTAACCCTTTCACTGTGCTACAGGGATACCACGGGTGCTTTTCCCTATAGCCCTGACAATAGGGATTTTTGTTAGAACAGAGGTGCACAGGTAGCAAAAGGGTTCTGGACTCATAACCCAAGGTCAATGGATCAAAACCATCTGTGCTACAATCCTACCTTTTCTGCCATGCCACTCTTTCTTCTCCTTTCTCTTTGTACAAAGAATATGTTGGGTTTCTAGCCACATAAACTCCTAGCTTTCAGTTTCTGTCTCTGTCCAACCATTCCTACTGTAGACCTTCTGGGAAGTTACGGGAAAAGTTCAGGAACCCAATGACCAGGCTCATGGGTAGCTGTTTTTCCTCCAGGGAGCGCCAAACTCTCTCCCAGATTGAGGTTCACATCCAGTATAAGGTCATGTTGTCTATGGCATATTTACATAAGCACTTAATGCTAGTAATTTCTTTCTAAGCACTGCTGTAGCTGCATCCTGTGAATGGCGATATGTAGCGCAGTAGACTCTTGAACAACACATTTGAACTTCAGGGGTCAACTTATACCTGGATTTTTTTTTGGACAAATACAGTACAATACTATAAATGTGTTTTTTCTTATGATTTCATTTTCTCTATCTTTATTATAACAATACAGTATATAATACATATAACATACAAAATGTGTGTTAATCGACTGTTTATGTTATCTTAAGATTTCTGGTCAACAGCAGGCTATTAGTAGTTAAGTTTTGGGGGAGTCAAATTTATATACAGATTTTTGCCAGTGTGAGGGTTTGGTTCTAATCCCTGCATTGTTCAAGGGTTAACTGTATTTTTATTTTCTTTCTAGTCATAATACTTTAAAATTTCTCCTCTGACTTCCTGTTGACTTTCCTTAATCTTCAGATATTTGGAGATTTTATAGGTACCTTTCTCTGACTTCTAGTTTAATTTTATTTTGTTCAAAAGCCTGCGTTATATGATTTCAGTTTTCTTCAATTTGTTAGTTTGTTTTATAGTCTAGAATATAGTCTCTTTTAGTGCTTAGAAAGAATGTGTATTCTGCTGTTGTTGGGTGGAGAGTTCTACAAATGTCAAGTTTGTTTCAATTACATCACTATATTTAAAGTAGGTTTCTTGTAGGTAGCATATAGCTGGATCTTTTTTAAAATAAAATTTGAGAGTCTTAATGTGTTTAAGCCATATGTATTTAATGTAATTATTGGTGTGGTGGGATTTATGTCTATATGATATAATATAATAATGAACATTATCTGGGTCCTTGGTACAGAATTTCTAAAACTCTTGGAGTTTATTGTTTTTTGTATGTTAATGAGGTAACTCCTAGGGGGAGGAATGCCTAGATAGCTTCAGGATGTGGGCTCGTGGCCAGAAAAACCAACCACACTGAGTGTTATAGGCAACTAATGAATCATTGAACACTACATCAAAAACTAATGATGTACTATATGGTGGCTATTGAATTTAAATTTGGGAAAAAAAAAAAAAAGGGCGCCTGGGTGGCTCAGTTGGTTAAGCGACTGCCTTCGGCTCAGGTCATGATCCTGGAGTCCCAGGATCGAGTCCCACATCGGGCTCCCTGCTCGGCAGGGAGTCTGCTTCTCCCTCTGACCCTCCCCCCTCTCATGTGCTTTCTCTCATTCTCTCTGTCTCAAATAAATAAATAAAATCTTAAAAAAAAAAACAAAAAAAACCCAACCACATAATTAGAGGGCTAAAATTTTCAGCCTCACTCCCAACCTTCTGGGAGGGGAGAGGCGTCAGAGATTGAGCTCAATCCCTGTGGCCAGTAATTCAATCAATCATGCCTATGTAATGATGAAACCTCCATAAAAAAATCCTCAAAACAAGTTCTAGAGAGCTTCTGGGTTGGTGAACACACGGCTGTGTTGGTAGGGTGGCACCCTGGAGAAGACATGGAAGTTCTGTGTCCCCCACCCTCTACCCCATGTCCTATGCATCACTTCCATTTGGCTGTTACTGTGGTGTAGCCTTTATAACCAGTACTTGTAAGTAAAGTGCATTCCTGAGTTCTGAGTCCTAATCAAACCTGAGGGGGTAGGGGGAGCCCCCAAATTTGTAATCGGCCAGGCAGAAGTGTGGCTGGCATCTGAAGTGGACATAGTCTTGTGGGACTGAGCCATTTAACTTGTGGAATCGGATGCTAACTCCAGGTAGACCATGTCATTATTGAATTGAATTTTTAGATACCCAGTTAGTGTCGAATTAGTTGGTGTGAAAAACAACATGTATTTGGTATCAGAGAAAAAAAAACCACACGTTCTTCTCACTTACTATTTTTCTTCTGTTTGTTCTTTCCATTTTTCTATTCCTGTTTTCCCTTTCCTGCTGTCTTTTCCTTTCCTGGGTTCACTGTTACAGGCACCGCCTGCCCAGGACAGGGAATGGGCAGGAGGGGTGAGTTGGCTGAGGTCGTGGGCAGCAGAAAAGCTGATTTCCCAGTTCCGGTTCCTCAGATTCTGCGTTTCTTCCCCACGATGCCGGAACCCTTCTCCCCACAGTGCCACACCGTAGGCTCTTCTGTGGATTTCCCCAGATCTTCTGACTCCATGAACCTCATTCTGAACAATCTTCATGGAGACTTTTCTTTCCCCTAACAGGTGCTATTAAATTCAATTTCTAGAAAGTACTTCTACCTCTGCCTGGATTAATTTCACATTTTTGAGGACCTGACCTGTAAGTGACCATCTCCCTGTGATACGCTGGGAGTGTTAAGTCTGCAGAGACCTGCTCCCAGCACCACTGAGGACAGACAACCACATCGTGAGCCCCATTGGTCTTTTTTTTTTTTTTTTTTTTTTTTTCTTAAAAGGATTATTTATTTCAGAGAGAGAGAGCATGAGCTGGGGAAGGGACAGAGGGAGAAGGGAAAAGCAGACTCCTCACTGAGCGGGCAGCCTGTCACAGGGCTGGATCCCAGGACTCTGAGATCATGACCTGAGGCTAAGGCAGACGCTTAACCGACTGAGCCACCCAAGCGCCCCACCCATTGGTCTTTGATAGTGCTCATTTATGCATATGATCTCTATCTTAAGAGGGTCAGGAGAAAAACAAACTGAGGAGCGCCTGGGTGGCTCGCAACTTTTTTTTTTTTTTTAAAGATTTTATTCATTTATTTGACAGAGACACAGCGAGAGAGAGGGAACACAAGCAGGGGGAGTGGCAGAGGGAGAAGCAGGCTTCCCACCCAGCAGGGAGCCCGATGCGGGGCTCGATCCCAGGACCCTGGGATCATGACCTGAGCTGAAGGCAGATGCTTAACGACTGAGCTACCTAGGTGCCCCAAGTGTCCAACTTTTGATTTCAGCTCAGGTCATGTTCTCAGGGTCGTGAGATCGAGCCCCACGTCGGGCTCTATGCTGGGTGTGGAGCCTGCTTAGGAGTCTCTCTCTCCCTCTCCCTCTGCCCCTCGCCCCCTGCTTGTGCTCTCCCTCTCTCAGGGAAGGAAGAAAAGAAAGGAAAGTAAAACAGAGGGCAGGCCCATCCTATTTGGATTGATGGAGTTATTTTTAAGTTTTCATTCCAGTCTCCTGGTAATGACCCACCCCCTGCATTTTATGGAATATAGGCTGTTTCTGGGGGTTGTGAAGTAGGTCACTGTGTAGACAGGCCTCAGCTCCTGTGACATCGTGGGATAGCATGGAACTTTGAACCAGGTTTTAGATGGCATTACTTACCACCTGGATGCCAGGAGCATCTTGACGTCAGCACACTCCCCTAAAGGGACTGCAGAGATTCAGAGCAGCTGGGAACAGCACAGAACAGGATGCAGAAGAAACAGGAAGTAGAACCATGAAAGGAATGGACGAACCTGTGAAAACAAGGGACGTGTATTTAGCCACACCAAGATTAGGGTGATACCCAGAGTGAAAGAGTGCGTGGCTAGGAGTAAACAATGGACTTGGTGGGTAAGAGGTTACATGCATTGCAGGTAATTGTTTCCTGAACTAAGATAGTCTGTGATCTGCCTTGTGAATTCAGTCATTTGAAAAGTAGTTCAATTGATCTTAAAAACCCAACTTAAAGAAATCACTTCCCCTCACTTTAATGAAGAGAAGACAGTAACGGATGGCTCTCAGAAAACACCGGATACATAGTGTCTCCGTGCCCCAACAGAGCTGAATAAAGTCCCTCCTGGAGGGGCGCCTGGGTGGCTCAGTTGGTTAAGCGACTGCCTTCGGCTCAGGTCATGATCCTGGAGTCCTGGGATCGAGTCCCGCATCGGGCTCCCTGCTCAGCAGGGAGTCTGCTCCTCCCTCTGACCCTCCCCCCTCTCATGCTCTCTCTATCTCAGTCTCTCTCTCAAATAAATAAATAAAATCTTAAAAAAAAAAAAAAAAGTCTCTCCTGGATTGGCACCCCAGTCCTGCATGAGACCCCCAGGACCCAAATACATTCTCTGGTGGGATCGGGGTCCTCCATACCATCCCTGTTCTTCCTCCACGCTGAGCTCCTTCTGACTCTCAGAGCAGCCACACTTCCCAAGCTTCTGGCTTCCCTTCAAAGTCCCCCTGGGAGCGTTTCTTACCTCTGACTCCGCACAGAGCACCCCGCCTGGGATGCCGCGCGCGCGGCAGCCTCTCAGGCACGTGTGTCTGGCTGAGAAAGAAGCTCGATCTCTGCCTCCCACAAGGGCAGGGGTCACCCAGTGGCGGGACTGCCTGTGAGTCTCCCAGGCCTCTAATGGAAGAAGCCTGGTGTGAAGGACAGGAGGGCTCAGCTGCCTGCCTGTCACTCTCAGTGTGGCCTCTGAAGGGACACCAGTGTTGGAGAGCTTCATTGTAGTACCACAGGTGTTGAAGGAAGACTGGAGGACTCTAGGGCCGCCTGGGTGGCTCAGTCCGTTAAGCATCTGACTTCAGCTCAGGTCACGATCTCAGGGTCCTGGGATCGAGCCACCTGTGGGGCTCGGTGCTCAGAGGGGAGTCTGATTGTCCCTCTCCCTCTGCTACTCCCGCTCCCTCTGCTGCTCCCCCCAGTTTGTGCTCGCTCTCGCTCTCAAATCTCAAAAAAAACAAACAAACTGGAGGACACTGTTTCAGGGTGGTCTTGAGAGTTAGCCTTTTGAGTTCTCATATTTAATGGGACCATGGGAGGGGGAGAGTCAATGACCATAAGCACAAATTCACTTTCAGTTGCATAAATTAGTACCGTAACAACTTTAAAGTTATTTTAACAACCAAGAAGGATCACAGTACTCAGAATCTGTGAATCCCAGCCCCTCTTTGTCACAGTGAGGAGACTGTTGGGCCAGAACTGGTTAGAGACAGATAGAAGCAGATGCCTGGGCACCAGCATCTTTAGGTCCAGAACAGCAACTGGAGACCCAAAGCCTGAGGCTTCCTTTAGTCTGAAGAAAGGGCTAAGAGAAACTGGGAGGGTTCCCTGGTTTCTGCTTATACCAGAACATCCTGTAGCCACCAACCCAGAAGCTGTGGCTCAGGGTGGAGGTTAGTGTGGCCAGTTGATCCTGGGGATATGGAGAGGGAGGCCAGCTGACTTAGCATAGGGTGGGAGAGTAGACACACGGATCACTAGGCTGGGCCAGGATGTGCCTGCTCTGGGGTCTGAGCCAGAGGGGGCTGACTCATGCTGGGGAGCAGCCCCCAGGTCTCTGAGGACCATCCCCACCCACACAATGAGAGGAGCACAGGAGGAGACCAAGTAGGCTGTGGGAGATGCAGTGGGGCTGGGCTACCGTAGGCCTTTCTACCCTTTTACTGACCTAAGGGTTGCTCACATAAACTGGCCTCCACCAGTGCCTTCTCCAGTCTGTCCCTGAGCACTGCTTCAGGCCCAGGCTGAGCATCTGTAAAAAGAGGGGGCTGAGGGGGCTGTGTATGCCAATAGTTATTTCAGAAATTTTAAAAGTGCATCAATAAATGACCACTTAAGCCCAGAGAAGGGTCCGTGCTTTGGTGGATTTTCTCCCATTCATTTGACTGAGACCATTATACAACTGATAGTAAATTATTTCCTGAACATAAAAATAACACACAATAGGGCAAAGGAATGGATGAAGACCAGACTGGGATCCCGTTGGCTCCAAATAGCTAAAGGGGTGGGCAGTGAATGAGCCCTAGGGTTGCAGAACACCAGAAAAAATACCCAAAATCAATTACGTCTGATCACCTTCTGCCTCTCAGGAGAAGCAGAATCAGGGGGAGACTCTCAGACTGTAACTACCCGGCTCTGTGGGTTTGGCGGTAGAAGGATGGGAAGTCAACTTCCCTGAGATCAGACAGTCTCCACTTGTCCGCAGCTCAGCACCCGCCTGGCCTTGGGCAACGGCCCTGGTTTTAGACCTTGACTACGCATGGTTCAAAGTGCGGGTTTGTGGGTAGTTTCTCTCAGAGCAATGAAACTCCAGCAGTTCCCTACCTATTCTGCCATCTAACAGGCAAGTTGTTGACAATATCGAACTTTACCTGAGCCCTGTGCACCCAGAAAACCGCCGTGGTGAAGAAATCCCCCCAACTTTTTGTTTTCTGAAAAGCTGTGTTCTAGGAAACAGCTTACCTCAAAGAATTACCTTTCCCCATGTGACTTAGATAAGATTCACTCCCCTCTTTCTCAGGACTCCCTTGTTTACCTGTGGCAAGGCCAGACACAGACCCTGAACCTGGTGAGATTAGAAATGTTTGTCTCAGGCGCCTGGGTGGCCCAGTTGGTTGAGCAACTGCCTTCGGCTCAGGTCATGATCCTGGAGTCCCGGGATCAAGTCCCGCATCGGGCTCCCTGCTCAGCGGGAAGTCTGCTTCTCCCTCTGACCCTCCTCCCTCTCATGCTCTCTGTCTCTCATTCTCTCTCTCTTGCAAATAAATAAAATCTTAAAAATAAATAAATAAATAATAAAGTTAAACCTTCATTAAAAAAAAAAAAAAAAGAAAAGAAATGTTTGTCTCCCTGAAACCACAAAGAAAAACTTTTGCTGGTCAGACAACTGAGACTTCCCCTACTGACAATCTCATCTGCAACTTGTTTACCCCTCACTATAAAAGTGTGAGGCTGACCCATTCTGCTGAGACACTCAGATCTTTGGATCTGGGGTGCTCTCCCTGTTGCAACAGGCTACATAAAATCTCCTTACCTGTCCAGTGCATTTTATCTTTGACCCTGGGCTACCTCCTGCTCCGGGCCAAAGCCACCACCCCACACATCACCATTCCAAACCACCCCCTTTACCCCATTGCCATACTTTTCTCCACTTTTCCTCTCTAACCCTACCAGGTTGATCTTGGAAGTTCACATCTTGATTAGTGTCACCTCAAACAGAAAAAAAAAAAAAAAAATTAACATCCAGCCATCAGACCAACTCTTGCTAGGCTGATCACCCTGAATAAATCAGTTTAGAAGAGAAGAATCATTAAAAATAAATGCAGTACCTCTCTGTCAGCCTCCCCGTCTCAAGGACACAAGTTCTGGAAATCACTATTAGAAGGGGCCATGGGTCAAGCACATTCCAGTTTTTGCTCCCAGAAAAGTTTCCCATGCCCTCATGAAGATTTTATTCTGATGATAGGCAGATGAAGACGCAGTACACCAGATATGTAATATATAACATGACAGGTATTAAATATGAAGGAAAATGGGAAGGGGGCAGGCTTCTGTAGGCAGGCTAAGACTAAACCTCTACGTTACATTTTTTAAAGACTAAATCTATAGGGGGAAAAAAGACTATAGATTTAAAAAGACTGAAAGGATATATCACCCAAACATCATGTGGACTTTATCTAGATCCTGATTTAAGTAAACAGCTTATGGGATGACTGGAAATTTGAGCCCCAACTAGATATTGGATATCTAGTTCAATATCTAATCAAAGAACCATATCAAATCAAAGAACAAAATTAAGTTCTTTGCATGTGCTAAAATGATGTTGTGGTTATATTTTATACTTTGGAAGTAAATGCTGAACTATTTGCAGAAGGAGTGATGTGATGTTGGTGATTTGCTTCCAAGAAATACAGAAGGAGGGGCGCCTGGGTGGCTCAGTCGTTAAGTGTCTGCCTTCGGCTCAGGTCATGATCCCAGGAGCCTGGGATCGAGCCCCGCGTCGGGCTCCCTGCTCATGCGGGAAGCCTGCTTCTCCCTCTCCCACTCCCCCTGCTTGTGTCCCCTCTCTCGCTGTGTCTCTCTCTGTCAAATAAATAAAATCTTTAAAAAAAAAAGAAAGAAATACAGAAGGAAAGAGGAGGGTGTGGCTGTGAATGCAAAAGGATTGGCAAAGAGTTGATAATTACTGAAGCTGAGCGATGAGTATGTGGGATCTATTGTACTATTTCTTTTTCTACCTTTGCATTTCCATTGAAAAAGGCTTTTTTTGAAAAAATGCTATAGTGGGCTGAATTGTGCCCCCCCCCCCCATCCTGCGTCCAAAATTCGTATGTTGAAGTCCTCATCCCCAGTTCCTCAGAATGTGACTGTATTTGGAGATGGGGGCCTGGAAAGAGGTAATTAAAGTAAAATAAGGTCCATGTGGGTGGGCCTTCGTCCGTTGTGACTGGTGTCTTTATAAGAAGAGATCATGACACAGACGTGCACACACAGAGGAAACTCATGTGAGAATAGAGCGAGAAGGCGACCATCTACAAGCCAAGGAGAGAGGCCCCAGAAGGAACCAACCCTGCCAACCCCTTGATCTTAGATTTCTAGCCTCCAGAGCTGTCAGACAGTAATATTTGTTGTTGGTTAAGCCACTTAATCTGTGGTGTTTTGTTATAGGAATTTTGTTATGTGGTATTTTGTTACCAGGCAGCCCTGGTAAACTAACACAAATGACTTCAAGAAATAAATGAATTCTAGGGCGCCTGGGTGGCTTGGCTCGGGTCATGATCCTGGGGTCCTGGAATGGAGCCCCACATCAGCCTCCCCGCTCCATGGGGAGCCTGCTTCTCCCTCTCCCTCTGCTTGCCGCTTCTCCTGCTTGTGCTCTCTCTCTCAAATAAATAAAATCTTAAAAAAAAAAAAAAAAGAATAATTTAAAGAAATGCCAGGTGAGTTTGCTGAGTATGGCTTTCTGATTCTACAATATTCACTTTACCAAAGTTGTGAGAGTCAAATGATCACATGTTCACAAAAAGGTGTAAGATGAAAACTACTCATAATGACTAGGATTTCTTGAGGTCTCACTACATGCCAGGCACTAGGGTAGAGCTCTCCTGCCAACAGTTTCATGATCAAGGTAATACCGTACCCATTTCATAAATGAGGTAATTAAGGGTCAAAGAGATTACACAGTCAGGTAACTTAGTTGGAGAGTGAGGTTTCACCCCAGACCAGCTGACTCCATGCAGAACCCCTCGCCCCACCGAGGCCCTGTTTCTTTGGCAGTTTTGGTGGTTTCTTTCTCATCCTTGGGATATCTCATTTAGATCTTGCTGCCAATACCTGAAGTAGGACAATGGGAAGATTCTCTCACAAAGTAAGAGCGCGCAATTCCCTTTTAGTCTCCTCTTCCTGCAGTGCAGCATTAGGAATTTTCATCTTCAAAACCATTGCTGGAATGGGGCTGAATTGGCAGTAGCTGTTACCTTTTATCCAGACACCTCCAGGATCCTCTCGAGGGGAACTCCCTAAAAATCAATAATTCACTTGAAGTAGAGCATTCCTTCATGCGACATCATGTATGGAACTGAGATGGCACTTTACCTGTATTCTGTGGAAACCTGGCCTCTGTTACCATATGGGGCAGCTGTAATTTGCCAATTCCACACTGTCTACATCCTAAGATTCTTAATCTAATGCATACATTATAAATACATGATCAGGAAGGATAATTCAAATGACCACTGTTTAACAGGACTTACAAGGCCATACAAGAAACGGCCCTGCTTTCCTCTTGATCTTCACTTCTCTCCATCCCCTCATTAATATCTCCGTTCAAACGAGGCTAACTTCAGTTCCCCACACCTACCATGCTTCAGCTTATTTCAGGGACTTCTAACATGCTATTCCAATTGTCTGGAATGTTTATTCATTCTTCTTTTCCTTCCATGGTCTCTTCCTCTGAGTATCCTTTCATGAACCTAAAGACTGTAAACTATGGTGACAATCTACCCTTTAGTGTTCTTTTGCCCTTTTTAAGGCAATGTGAACCCACTTCATACTTTCCTAAATTAAACAGTTTTCAACATGTGATGAGTCTTTGTTTTGGCCTCACTGGTTTTCCAAGAGAGTGCCGTAGGCCGCTAGGACAAGATGAAGCAAACCAGGCAAACGTTTTCATTAATTCACATAATGTTAAAAGAGCAAGTGTAAATTGAGTACTCACTATGCATAAAGCTCAATGCTGTGTGATGTATATATTTTCTCACAGTAACTCTAAAACAAGTATAATTACTTCCCCCCTTTTAAAGATAAAAATATGAGCTTTAGAGAACTTAAGTAACTTACCAAAATTACACAGGAAGCGAGACGTAGCCAGGATTTAAGCACAGATCTGTGTGACTTTATTTTATTTTTAAAGATTTTATTTATTTATTTGACAGAGAGAGATACAGCGAGAGAGGGAACACAAGCAGGGGGAGTGGGAGAGGGAGAAGCAGGCCTCCCGCCGAGCAGGGAGCCGGATGCGGGGCTTGATCCCAGGATCTGGGATCATGATCTGAGCCGAAGGCAGATGCTTAATGACTGAGCCACCCAGGCACCCCAGGATAGTTTTATTTTTAACTTCTTGAGGATCCCCCATACTGTTTTCCAGAGTGGCTGCACCAGTTTGCATTCCCACCAACAGTGCAAGAGGATTCCCCTTTCTCCACATCCTCACCAACACCTATTGTTTCTTATTTTAATTTTTTTTTTTAAGATTTTATTTATTTATTTGACAGAGAGAGACACAGCGAGAGAGGGAACACAAGCAGGGGGAGTGGGAGAGGGAGAAGCAGGCTTCCTGCTGAGCAGGGAGCCCGGCGTGGGGCTTGATCCCAGGACCCTGGGACTTGGGACCGTGACCCGAGCCGAAGGCAGGCGCCCAATGACTGGACCACCTAGTGCCCCTCTTTTTAGCCTTTTATTTTTATTTATTTATTAAGATTTTTATTTATTTATTTGACAAAGAGAGATAGCGAGAGCAGGAACACAAGCAGAGGGAGTGGGAGAGGGAGAAGCAGGCTTCCCGCCGAGCAGCGAGCCCGATGCGGGGCTCGATCCCAGGACCCCAGGATCACGACCTGAGCCGAAGGCAGCCGCTCAACGGCTGAGCCACCCAGGCTCCCCTCTGTGTGACTTTAGATCACAGCCTGTGCTGCTCTAACCGTACAAAGAGGTAAGAGAAACCTCATGAGGAAAGGTTGAGACCTATGCCGTGGTGGAGATGCTTGACCCCACAGCCCCCTTTGAGCTTTCTTTCATCTTCTTTCTTTTGCTTTAACCAAGACTCCAGTTAGTAAGGGGCTTTATGCAAATTCCTTACCTCCAGTCCAGTAAGCGGTTTTTCTCACCCTGCCGCACTACACTGAGTCACTCCTCGGCTCCCCCGCCTTCTGGACCTTTCAGGCCCCACTCAGCGCTGCCTACACAGATCATCCATGGTCATCTGGCACAGGGCACAGCCTGGGCCTTAAGAGCCTCAGCCTCGGTCAGTCCCTAGGAACTAAGGAACAACACTCCGCGCGGAGTGGAAACGGGAACGGTCTTCCTGCTCTACCGCCTGTGCTGGGGGCCCCTATGTGCAACCCGCCATTGTGGACTCGTCCCGCCGAGTTCCCCGAGGGCTC
This sequence comes from Mirounga leonina, assembly GCF_011800145.1. Classification (NCBI taxonomy): domain Eukaryota; kingdom Metazoa; phylum Chordata; class Mammalia; order Carnivora; family Phocidae; genus Mirounga; species Mirounga leonina. Next base: position 2,290,106 of record NW_023270773.1, on the reverse strand, counting down.
TTCTGTGACCCTCCATGCTCAGATGTGAGTGGAAGTGGATCCAACCCGTCCCTAAGTGAGGCTCTTCGTGGAGGCGAGAAGCCCTTTACCGGTGTGATATTCCTTGAGTTGTTTCAGAGGTTCATTCTTTTCTGGCGTCCTAGGTCTGTTGAGATAGGTCCCTCCAGCAGCGCTTCCTTCCCACATACTCTTAGAAAATGGCTTCTCCCTTTCCATGGTGCTTTATATTCTTTTTTTTTTTTTTTTTTAAGATTTTATTTATTTATTTGAGAGAGAGAATGAGAGAGAGCATGAGAGGGAAGAGGATCAGAGGGAGAAGCAGACTCCCTGCCGAGCAGGGAGCCCGATACGGGACTCGATCCCGGGACTCCAGGATCATGACCTGAGCCGAAGGCAGTCGCTTAACCAACTGAGCCACCCAGGCGCCCCTGGTGCTTTATATTCTTAAATGATGGCCCATTGCCTTCCTAAAACATTCGTGGGGTAAGCATCCTGAATCCAAAGATGTTAAATGGGTTACTGAAAGTCATCTCCGAATTAGAGGTATAGGAGTTCTCATCCTGAGATATTTAATGATAGACAAGACTTTCTCCTCAACACTGTTTCACCCGTTCTATTTGTATACTCATTTTATGAATGAGGAAACTGAAGCTTAGCTTAAGTAAAATGGCCAGTGTCACCAAGCAGGTAAGCAGTAGAGGCAAAATTCCAATGCCAAACTATTCCAAAAGCCTCATCCATTTAATCAGATCTGTACTGTAGAACAGAAAACATCAGGGCCGATCTGATTGACTTCTTAAGGCATGACGTCTACGTTTTGTTTTACATTTGAAAAATAATGAATACAATAAGCTTTATTTGCTTCCAGTTAAAAATAAGGAATATTAAAAATAGAGCAAGTAAAAAATAATAAGGTTGTGTGTTATGAAGAACTAAGGATAGAGACAGAACAATGATATTGAAGCAAGGAAAAATACAAGGAAAAATAAATGATAAGACAAACAGGACAGGACCTAGATATATATACTGAGAGATCCTACAGAAAAATGAAGAGCAGACAGGCACATCTGGAGAGTTTCCAACCATATATTGAAATGGGACTTAATGCAAGAAATAGATTAAATTCCTTATCAAAATCTAAGCTCCCAGCAGGTGGAACTTCTTTTGATTCTTTAAGCAGACCCAAATCTCCCTTGCTTCTGTGCCTTCATGTTTGCTCTTCTGTTAGCTTCACAAACGTGTTCTCGCTCCTCTCCAGGCTTATTCCCACACACCCTTTTGGTCTTGGCTTTTGTACTGCTTGCTCTGCAAAGCATTCCTGAACTTCCCACATCTGAATTAGCAGTCTCTGGGCAGAATTCCCACTACCTTATGTGAGTAACTGCTTTGTCCCTAAGGTAAATCCAATACTTTATAGAGATTGTTTCTTTCTTTTGATACAGCAGCTGTATGGAGCTGTTTTCATTGAAGGGCATTTTCCTTTGGCTGGAAAAATTATTAAAAATTTGCTTTTTTGTTTTTTCATCACAGAGTAATGAGGCAACAGGACCCCCCTTTTCCAACATCTAACAAGATGCTGACAGTGATAGGAGCTTAAGAAATTTATGTGTTAAAAGGATAAGGAAATGAATGGACTTCACACCCTGTTGCCATAGCCAACCCTCCCCAATCTCTCATGCCTTCTTTCTAATGAGTGGTAAGGAGAACCAAAAATCAAGTTATTCTGTTAGTCCACTTAAACCTAATAAATTGTATTTTAAGGGAGGATTCCTGAGAGCACATACTGACTCAGTTCAGTTACAAGGGAATTATTGTCTGTTGAGGGAAAGAAGTTTGAATTGACTTTCATCTAACTTGGATTTACAGTCACCAGATTATATTCATTCATTCCAACATATATTGAGTGTCTAGTATGTGTCAAGCTCTGTTCTAGATATTAGGGATATGGTGATGAACAAACATCCAAGAACCTACCATTCTAGTAGAGGAAGGCAGACAATCTAGGAGGAAATAAGATAATTTAGATAGTGATAAATGCTACAGAAAAATAAAACACATAGTAGACTTTGGTAGGATTTGGAGAGGAAGAGCTCTGGTTAGGGAAGTGATTTCCATGGACAACATGAGAGCAAGAATTCGTTCTCATTGCTAGGGCAATAAGGGGTTAGCATAGCCCATTCTAGGAGAGGTATATCTCTAATTATACATACATAATTGACAATAGGATTTAAAAGATTTATTATTTGGTTAGCTTGTTTCATTTTAATAATTTCCAAGAGCTTGAATAATTCTCCGTATGCTGACTAAATCTAATTTCTGGACTGCAAGTGCTGAGAGCCAGACCATCCCACGGTACTGCCATCGTGGACTCCTGACCAGAACATCGTCCGGCAACTAGGATGGCCCCATTAGCTCATTACTCTCTTTCATCATCCTGACCCACAATTGCACTAACCGGTGAGTTAAAAATTTTCAACTGTGAGTGCTTCTATCTTCCTAGTCTTAACTCTATTAATTTATGGAATCACAACATTGGAGGTATTCTCACTTGTGTGCTATATGATATTGAAGTACATGGATTAAACAAAATGGTTGGAAAACCTCTACATGGGACCCCAGATATGCACAAGTAATATTAATAATAATATTAATACTAATAATAAAATTAATAATATTAATATTATTAATAAAACTATTATTAATAATTTATTAATAAAACTATTATTAATAATTTATTAATAATAGCTATCGTTTAATGACTACTTAGTACATGGCAGGCACTGGGCTAAGGAAAGAAATGTGACTTAGCACACCTAATCCTCAGAACTGCCACAGGGGGAGAAGAGCGTGCAAGGTTAAGAACGCCTAGCTCCAGGGGCGCCCGGGTGGCTCAGTCGTTAAGCGTCTGCCTTCGGCTCAGGTCATGATCCCAGGGTCCTGGGATCGAGCCCCACATCGGGCTCCCTGCTCTGCGGGAAACCTGCTTCTCCCTCTCCCATTCCCCGTTTGTGTTCCCTCTCTCGCTGTCTCTCTCTCTGTCAAATAAATAAATAAAATCTTTAAAATAAATAAATAAAAAAGGGCGCCTGGGTGGCTCAGCCGTTGAGCGTCTGCCTTCGGCTCAGGTCATGATCCCAGGGTCCTGGGATCGAGCCCCGCATCGGGCTCGCTGCTCGGCGGGAAGCCTGCTTCTCCCTCTCCCACTCCCCCTGCTTGTGTTCCCTCTCTCGCTGTGTCTCTCTCTGTCAAATAAATAAATAAAACCTTTAAAAAAAAAAAAAAAAGAACGCCTAGCTCCAGTTACTAGCTGCATGACCTCAAGCAAAGCATTCCTCAGCTGTACAATGGTATTACATACTTCGTAAAGTATGTGTGTGTGTGTTGTGTGTGTGAAGGTTAAATGAGATAGTGGTTACAACGTGCTTCATGTGAGCTTTTAGAGCTACTGTTGTAGGTCTAAAATGTGCTGTACTGGGTAGAAATTTGGTAGTCATTCAGTTCCATTTTCTTTTTCCCTCCATGTTTTTATATCTCTCTAACCAATCTGGAAGGCTTCTGGCTGGATGTATGCCTGCTTACAATTTATCACAAAAAGCGCTTCATGTACACTTCCAACCATTGCCCCAACCCTTGAGCTAATGGGAAGTATGCACAAGCCAGCTGAAAGGAATGTGTGAGCTGATGTGAATGTTTCCAGCACTGTGTGAAGAGAGTGAAAACCAGCCACAATAACATGTTGCTGTCTTTCCTTTAAGGAGCATATATATCTTAATAGCATCAAACACACTACATAGTAAAAAAAAAAGAAAAAAAAATCTTTTTTTATTACACATAACTTTATTTTTCTTTTGAATTAAGAGACTTTATACAAATTTGACTTCATGAACAAAACAAACCACACATCGATAATTACCATAAAGCTTTATGGATCCAAAAGTATTTGCCATCAAAAATGAGTCACTGTATAAATCTAGTTTTAAGAATCATAATGATGCCACAATTTAGATTTATTGCCTTCCTTATTAATTTGAAATTATTTGTTAAACATCTTTCTTAGAAATGAAAATCTAATCATGGGGCGCCTGGGTGACTGTCGTTAAGCGTCTGCCCAGGGTCCTGGGATCAAGCCCTGCATCGGGATCCCTGCTCAGCAGGGAGTCTTCTTCTCCCTCCCGCATTCTCCCTGCTTGTGTTCCCTCTCTGGCTGTCTCTCTCTCTGTCAAATAAATAAAATCTTTTAAAAAAAAAAGTCTAATCACAAAGTATGTTAAGTTCCACTCATAAAAAAATCTTTAATCACAGGCTAAACAACATTGGTTGGGGCTTAAAAATGCATTTATTTCAGGAATAGTTTTTGCACGGGCATAATCGATAACATTAAAAAGGCGGAAAGTGATTGGTTCATACAAATTTTTAGTTCCTATAAAGTACCAAAGTGCATTCTTTTTTTTTAAAGATTTTATTTATTTATTTGAGAGAGAGAGGGAGAGAGTATGAGCAGGGGGAGGGGCAGAGGGAGAGGCAGCCTCCCTGCTGAGCAGGGAACTGATGTGGGACCTGATCCCAGGACCCTGGTACCATGACCCCAGCTGAAGGCAGATGCCCAACTGACTGAGCCACCCAGGTGCCCCATCCAAAGTGCATTCTTGAGATGTTAAGGCATTTGGGGACAAAAGACACCTCTAGTTTCCTTAGCTTAGAGCTTGGCTTTATTCTTGGAAGACTCTTCATCCTTTTGACAACAGAAACGTCCCCTGCTCCCTGAGGCCAGTTGTCATGATTTGGTATATCAAATACTCACATACACAAAGACCGGCCCCCGTCCACATCCACCAACTGTCCAGTAATAAAGGAAGCTGCAGGGGACAGCAGGAAGCAGACCAATGGGGAGATCTCCTCAGGAACTCCGATTTGCTTAGCTGGGATTGTCTTAAAGAACCCTCCAAATAAGTGTTTTGCCAAAGGACTACAGTTGTCTACAGCCATGGGAATAAATGACTCCAAGGGCCACACAGATGATCCGTACTCCACTGCCGGCCCATTCTGCAGTGAAAGATTTGGTGAGGTTGTAAACCCCTGCTCTGGCAGCTCCACTATGCTCAAATCCTGGAAATCCATTCTTAGTAAGGATAATAATACTGACAATAGAGCCTCCGTGCTCTTTTATGTAAACTGCTTTGCACATGTAGAAGGTGCCGGTCAAGTTGGTTTCAATCACAGCATGCCATCCCTTTGTACTGAGGTGTTTTGCGGGAGACATGAACTGGCCTCCTCCATTGTTTACAAAAAAAAAAAAAAAAAAAATGGGTCTTACCATAAATATCCAAGGTGGACTTGACCAAATTGTTCACCTCCTCTTCTTTGCCGATGTTGCATTTTATGGGCGTGATCTGAGCCTGGTTGGAGGGGGAGCAGGCTGGCCTGCAGTTCATCTGCAGTAGATTTTAATCTATCAAAGCTACAAGATGCAATGACCACATTACACCCCAGCTGCAGGAGCTCAGTCACGATGGCCTTTCTCATGCCTGTGTCCCCCCTGGTGACGATGGCCAGTTGGTCTCACAGCGGGCTGGCCACCAGGCAGCTCCTGCCTTTGCCCCAGTGCCCGTCTCCTCCAAGCAGCTGAGTCCCGGGAGTGCCACGGTCACTTACATAGTAACATTTTTCATACTTAAAAAAAAATAATAGCCTGTCTAAATTACCCCATTTTGTTTATTTTTAAACATTTTATTTATTTATTTGACAGAGAGAAACACACTGAGAGGGAACACAAGCAGAGGGAGTGGGAGAGGGAGAAGCAGGCTCCCTGCTGAGCAGGAGCCCAATGCAGGGCTTGATCCCAGGACCCTGGGATCATGACCTGAGCCGAAGGCATGCTTAACCCACCGAGTCACCCAGGTGTCCCTATCTCATTTTATTAAAAATAGATTCATTATCATCTTAAAAACTGACTGATAGTCCATCATAATATATATATATAATAGGAGACCCTGAGAAGGAAAACCAAGACAAGAGAATAGTACAAAGTCAAGTACAAATAGTACAGATTCAAGAAAACTTCCCTTAAATTTGAAAAAGCATCTTTGAAACCATATATTCCAAGGGAAACGGTGAACCTGAGAAAGCTGATCCCAGTGACGAACACGAGGATGTATTCTAGTAAAATCAATAAACTTAAAAGAAAAAGAAATAGACTTTGGGCATCGAGGCAAAAAGAATCACGAGAGAAAGAAAAATCAGATGATCAGACTTATTGAGAGCAACATTTGATCCCAGAAGAAACTGGAATGACATATTTAAGATATTCAAGGAAGGAAAACGTGAGTGGAGGAGTTTAGGTCCAGCCAAACTGACTTCCAAGCATAAAGGCCACAGTTCTCCATATGCCATCATCAGTCATGAAGGCAGAGATGCACATGGAGCCGGCATACATAAGATGTGAATCTAAACACACAAAAATGCCAGAATTGACTTACAAACCATCTTGGTGACAAGAAGGTAAAATTTACCCAGCAGATGTCATGAATGTGCTGTAAGAGCCAAAAGATTTATGTCTCACTTACCTTGGGGTCTGGAGCTCTGAGCCATGCAGGCTTAACTGAGGTGTCATAGGAGTGACAGTAATAACTAGCTTTGTCGGGGCGCCTGGGTGGGCTCAGTTGGTTAAGCGTCTGCCTTCGGCTCGGGTCATGATCCCAGGGTCCTGGAATCAAGTCCCGCATCAGGCTCCTTGCTCAGCGGGAAGCCCGCTTCTCCCTCTCCCTGCTGCTCCCCCTGCTTGTGCTCTCTCTGTCAAATAAGTAAATAAAATCTTAAAAAAAAAAAAAACTAGCTTTGTCCTCAGCCTGGAGCCCAGCAATAGTCAGGAGGGTCCTGGTGCCCAACTTGGAGCCAGAGAACGAGTCAGGAATCCTAAGGGCTGATTGTTGTTCTTGTAGGTGAGGACTTTGGGGACCTGGCAGTTGCCGGTACAGTTTAAGGTACCATCACTATGTTGCTGCCACTTCCTGTGCAGGATATGGTGACCAGGTCTCTCAGGGACCCCGACACTGAGGCCAGCTGAGTCAGCACAGACCGGGCCCCGGAGCCTGTAAAGATAAAGAGGATGAGAAAGCAGTGAGAAGCCCCGCAGCCAGTGGTTGAGAACTTGGCTTCGGGAACCTGGCTGCCTCGTCTTGAAAGCTGGCTCTGCCATTTACATCTGCGTGACCTGTCTCTTTATGTGTAAAATAAGGATAATAATGATATTAATCATTGTTGAAATGAGAATTAAAGGCACTAATAATAGAAAGTTGCCTAGAACGAGTAAGTACTGGGTGGGTTAACAGTATTATCGGGACTATGGCCCAGCCTATGCCCAGCGAGAGAGAAGAGAGAGCCAAGAGTGCTCAGGTATCCCATCCACCACTACTAGGCACCTGTGCAGGAAGGAAGGAAGGTCAAAGGGGCCTCTGAATCTGGGTCATTTGTCAACCTAAGGGTCCACAGGAAGGCCTGCCCCGCAGTTCCCTGGGAGATCTGTGCGGAGGGCTCAGCGGCAGGGCTCTCCGGTCGAGAGCAGAGGGCTGCTGCAGTTTCTCAGCTCTGACAAGAACACGCTTGAGAGCCCCCAGAGCTGAGCACGCAGCGCCCCCTGCTGGGTCCAGGCCGCAGGTCCTATCTCCCGGTGCACAGAATGAACCCAAACTGCGTTAAAAGAGCAGAGGGGCTCTGGTGTTGCCTCTCTGCCAATTGGTCGCACCCCTTAGATCCAATCTTAGACCTGACTACTATAACAGACTGTGTGGAAAAAACAGACTGTAGGGCGCAGGGTGCAGTCCAGGAGACCAGGAGGGAGATAGGGCTTGGATCAGGATGGTGGCAGTGGAAGCAGGGAGGATTGATTGGATCTCAAACATATTTTTAAGACAGGGATGGCAAGATTTTCAGATGGGTCATAGGTGAGAAAAAGAGAGGAATGCAGGGTGCTTTCAAGGCACTGGGCTTGAGCAATCAGAAGGATGAAGCTGCCATTTTGGAAAAGGAGACCTTGCCAAGGAATGGATTTGGAATCAGGAGTTCTGTTTTGAAAATGAATCTCACTGTGACTTTTGATTTTTGTCATTTCCCAACCTTAATTTGACCATAAGACGTTTCTTTTTCCAGAGCATCTATCAGGGCTCCTATTCCAAAAAAGGCAGGTTGGGGAAAGTGTCTACAGGGAGCAAGGGAAATAAATGCGTGTGTACTACTATTTAAATAAGGTAATGAAAATTATTTTAAGCTTTCCATAATCCTAATGCTTTAACAGACACAAAAAATTGCTTTTGTTGCCCAATTCGCCCTCCAGATATATTTTACAGTTCATTCATTCATTCCACAAACGTTCATAGCATTGAAAAAAGCCCGCTATACACATATCTGCAGTTTTAATTATTAACAGCATATATATATATATATTTTTTTTTCCATGTTTATCATCCAGTTTTTATAATCATTATAAAATGTCATTTTTGCTCCCCCCGTGGCGGGGAAGAATAAGGTGGAGGATTTGAGGAGGCCGCGGGGAGGGGTCAGGATGGAGGTTTGGGACCCCCTCGCCACGACCTCTGTGAGGAGGAGTCTGGGTGGAGGGCTGGGGGTCCCAGCCGACCGCGCTGAGCGGGGGCCAGCTGGAGGCGGTGCTCCCGGTACGCGCCAGCCACGGAACCCGCGGAAGCGGACGTGCGCGCGCCGGAAGGCAAACGAGGGGACGCCAGCGGCGGCCGGACCCGGAAGTAGAGGTGGCTGAGCCCGCCCCCAGAGCGAAAGCCGAAGCGGGAGGCCAGGCGGGAGCTGCGGTGGGGCTGCGGGTGAGCGGCGAGCGGCGGGCGGCGGGCTACCCCGGGAAGTGGGAAGCACCGGCCTTTTTCGGGCACGTTTCCCGAATGCTGACCGGGCGGTCCCCAGCCCCGGGGCATGGGAAAGGATCCGGGCTTCTTGCATATTCTCGCCGCCTCTTTCCCGGAGGGGGTGGACCCCCACCCGAGGGCTTGCAGTGGGGGTTCCGGGAGGTGATGATGGGCCAGCGCTTAGTCCGGTGCCTGGAAGGAATAGGCGCTACAGTTTATACTCCCCTTCATCGAACCGCCCTGCAGTTCTTTGAGGTGCGGTCTGTTGTCTGAATTTGTCACAGGTAGGGAAACTGAGGTTCTGGGAGGCAGTGGGCCACTCGCCGTCCCCTGGGCCCCAGCTCAGTCTTGAGGGCACCCTGGTGTGTTTCTCTCAGTTGTTGTTGATGGAGATGAAGGAGGGTCCTTTTGTGAACTAATTAGCTGGAATCCAGGGGCAGTAATTTCTCGGCAGGTGAAAAGGAAGACGATGGCCTTATCTTGCTTCTCTATCACTCCCGCCTTTGGGAACAGGACGTGGAGAAAGTCCAGCGTGGGCTTGATGGCCATTTAGCCCTGGGGTCCCTAGGACCTTGGCAAAGGTCACCTGACGCTAGTCTGAATTGTCCTGAACCTCAGTTTACTCATAGTTAAAATTTACAAGTCCTGCCTTGTAGAGTGGTTGGCAAGATTAAACAAAGTAGCAGTTTATAGCAATTGCTTGCCTGCAGAGGAAGAGCTTTCTTTCCCTCTTTTCCTGACTCCATGGGTATTGGGTTAAGTTACTAAGGTGGGAGATCCTAGGGCTCCAAATGCTGTTTGGACCACTGCTAGGTCTCCACTCCCAGGCTAAGTTCAGTTGTTCGTAAGACGGACAGGAAAGGACTTTATGTACTGTCCCGAAGGCCCCACACCATTGGTGGTATTGCTGGTGAGAGCTGACCAGGTAGTAACAGGCTAACCTGCTACTCTCTTTCACTTTGGGCCCTCCTAATTACAGTTCCAGTTTGGGGTGCTAACTCCCTTAGCACTTGCTGATCTCCCCTTTTGAAATAAGAGAACAAACTTCAGACTCAGCTTTAGCAGGCAACAGGATCAAACTTGATTAACCATGTAGGTTATGGAAAGAACCTGGTTCTGACCATTGATTACAGGCTTTCAGGTCCTACGAGGCTATATTACTTCCCTTTTTAAAAAAATATACATTTAAGCATTTGTTAAAAAGCAAAAACTTAAGTGAGTAATGACGTCGGTAGAGCAAAAGGGTTTTAAGATGTTATATGGTATAATGACAGTATGATCAAAGTTTGCAAACCGTTGCTTTCAGCTTTTATTCTCCTCATTGACTTCCCTTTTGAAATTGGAGTGTGCCTTAATGGAAAAATGGAGAGGCCCCAAGATAATCACAGAAAATTAATCACAGTTAAGACTGCAGAATTCTTTTAAGACGTAGAAGCTGATGCAATTAAAAAAAAAAAAAGTACCTGGTAAGGAAGCAGAAGTTTCAACCACAACTCAGCAAACTTCCAGGTAACTTTTGGAAAATCTTTCTCTGAGTCTTAGTTTGTTCTTTCTTGAGGTGGCTGTATCAGTTCATCACCAGAGTCCCTTTCCCAGGATCCCTTTCCCAGGATTCCATGATTCTGAATCCTTAAAGGAAGTCCTATCTCTTTCCTAGTAAATAGTGATACTGAGATCATTACAAAGTACTCATGCAGAACTGAAATATAAATTGTTGAACTAGAGCCAAAGCTGCTAAAGACCTACATGTATCAGTGTGGAATAGCAACTAGTCTGACATGTGGACAGGTGATCTGAAATCAGGACAGATGCTGGTGTGCCTTTGTCCAGTTGTATCCCTAGCCCTGGATAAATGAGGTACTCCCTTTGAAGATGCCACGGCAAAACATTTCTCTCTAAAGGGATCTTTGGAGAGGAATCTGTTAATTCTTTACTGAAAAAGTGTTTAGGATCCTTAGGTATGAAGAGGAGTACTAGAAATACAAAACTTCTAGAAACTTTGACACCATAGGAAAAAAGGGCCCTGCCAGGCACCTTGCCCTCTGACCTCTATTTTCTTTGACTCCCCACTCTAGCACCTGCAGTTTTTGCACCCTCCCACGTCCTTCCCTCCTCCTTACCCATCTTAGAGAATCATTCCCCTCAACCCCGGCCCCTCTCTGTCCCTCATACCGACCTGGCAGATCCTATCCCTGCTCAATCTAGCTCTCCCCCGGCTGTCAGCCTGCCCCCAGAGCACCTCCTGTCCTCACTGTTGACACTTGCCTTAAGAGAAGAGTGGCCCTCCTTCGGGCCAAGGACAACCACAGCTTCCTACCCTCTCACCCACCCAGAGACATCTCTCCAGCAGTTCCCTCCTTACCTCCTGCATCTTCTCTTTTCCCTCTTTCCTCGACCAGGTCTATCCTCGGACAAACATGCTGATGTATCTTCCATCTTAAAATGCAAAAGCCCACTGTTCCCTCTCCCCTTCTTCCAGGCCTTCTTGAGCTCCCCCCACTCGTGCTTTTACCTCTAGCACTCACTGACAAAACAGCGCCCCTGAGGGTCACCTGGCACCTGGAAGTCTCCAGACTCCAAGGTCAGGTCTCTGCTGTCACTTCACTCGGCCTGCGGGTATCTGTAGCCTTCGACATGGTGGTGGCTCCCCCTTGAAGTGCCTTTTCTCTGGGCTTTCAGGATCCCACCTCTCCTGAGTCAGCTCACCTCCCCTACCCCCAGCCTGGGCTCCTTTCCCGCTCCACCCGCCACCACATGCCACCGCGTCCTCCAGCAGGCAGCTCACATTTAACACACCCGACGACGCAGCTCCTGCATCTTCATCCCGGGCTGCTCCTTCCTCCTAGTTCCCATCTCAACAAATGGGAATCCCGTCCTATAACTGGCTAGGCCAAAAGCCCTGGAGTCATTCTCCACTCGCCTCACTTCCCGTTCCCAGTCCTGTTCCTGTTGTCTGAATTTGTTGTCACAGGTAGGGAAACTGAGGTTCTGGGAGGCAGTGGGCCACTCGCTGTCCCCTGGGCCCCGGCTCAGTCTTGAGGGCACCCTGGTGTGTTTCTCTCAGTTGTTGTTGATGGAGATGAAGGAGGGTCCTTTTGTGAACTAATTAGCTGGAATCCAGGGGCAGTAATTTCTTGGCAGGTGAAAAGGAAGACGATGGCCTTATCTTGCTTCTCGATCACTCCCGCCTCCTGCGGAATCTGCCCAGACCCCAAGCTTCCCTCAGCACCTCCGCTGCTGCTCCCCAGGCGCCCAGTGACTCCCTTCTTCGAGCAGCCAGAGGAATCCCTTGAACACTTGGAGTCAGGTCATCCTGCTCCTGCGCTACCTCCCAGTTCCCTCAGGGCAAACCCAAAGTCCAAAGCCACCCTCCCCACTGTCCCCCAAACCTCCCTGGACTTCCCCCAGATACTGCAGGGCTCACCCTGCAGTCCCTCCCCACCCCGGCTCTGCTTCACCCCATGTGGCACATGGCGACACGTATTGAGCATGTAGTAGGTGCTCAGTAAATAATTGTGGGATGATTGAATTAATTCCCAGCAGTGGGATTGCTGGGGATGTGCTCCTGGAGTTCTGAGAGACATCGTCAAATCACTCCACGTAAAGGTCTTTCCAATTGAACTTAACACCACCTCTGTTCGAGTTTGCCTGTCACCAGACCCTCACCCATCTGTGTGCTCATCCTGTGATCATTGCTGGTGAGACAGGCACAAGCTCATTTTACCCCTAATTTACCGTGATGGGTGTTATTGGCCATCATATCACAAACGGCCGATTTCCTCATTATTTAGGAAATATTATGTAGGAAGTTATTTTAGCAACTAAAATCATTGCTAAAAATAAGAAAACAGCAGTCTAGCTGGGGAAAAAATGGCATTCATTCACAGAAAAGGAAGGCAAATGCTTTTAAACATGAAGAGGTGTGTTTCTGTGCTTCTGAAATCCTTAGGTGTCTTCTGCTTTTCATACCAAAGTTTATGTTCTCTTCTAGTATTTTTCTAGTTTCATCTTTTTGCTCAAATTTCTGCTAGATCTGGAATCTGTTTTGGTGGAAAGTGTAAAGTAGGAGTCTAGCTTTAACCGCCCCCCCACCACCAAAGGTTGCCCAGTTGTCTCAGTAGATGCTGAGTTGTTGTTTATTACGATGTCATATTTGTCAACGTCAAGGCCATATGTATAATGATCAAAAAAGAGAGGGCTTGTGTTTCTTTTATTTAGCCAGCAGGAATTAAGTATCCTGTAACAGTTTTGGAACCAGCTGTCACAGTTGCCAACAGTGATCCAGACCTCAGGCCACTGATGCGCTGCTGGGGAGATGAGACGGTAACTAACCACGGCAGGTGCGCAGTCTGTTGTAATAGGCGGGGGGACAGCAGGAAGCTTCTCGGCCTGCCAGTGGGTGCTGGGAGAGCTCTTTAAACAACAGTTAGCAGTAGAGCCGGGCCTTCAGGCGGTCGAGCTGCATTCTCTGGGTTTGGCGGTACATTCCAAGCAAGGGAACAGAGGCTTGGGAACAGTGGTGTCTAGTTTAACTGGGCAGAGGATGGTCTGCAAGGCTAGAGGTTGCGTGGGGCAGGCAGGAAGGTAGATCGGAGCCCATTGGAAAAGGGCTGTCGAGTTCTGCTGAGGTCTGGATTTCCTGGCCAGTGGGTCTCAGGCCCTAGTTTTGGATCAGAACAATCTGGGTAACATGGCCTGGCATCTGCATTTTATAAAATGTCCCAGAGCAGGGCGCCTGGGTGGCTCAGTCAGTTGAGCATCTGACAACTCCTGATTTCAGCGCGGGTGGTGATCTCAGGGTCCTGGGATCATGAGCCCCGGGTTGGGCTCCCTGCTTAGCGGGGAGTCTGCTTCTCTCTCTCTCTCCCTCTGTCCCTCCCCTGCTTGTGCGCTCTTTCTCTCTCTCTCAAGTAAGTCTTAAAAACAAAAAAATGTCCCAGGGCATCCCGATTCTCAGCTGAGGTGGAGGGGCTGCTCTCAGCCCTGGGGAGCAAAGAGAACTGTGCCCTAGGAGGAGGGCCAGCCATCTGCCCTACCCCAGCCTATCAGTCCAGATCCAAAGGCCCCAAAGTCTTCCTAAGACTGACCTGAGATCATGGAGCCACATCAGCTTCTCCCAAAGGAACCCAAATTCCCAAGGTGTTCATCTCTAAGCCAGTTCCATTGCCCTGGTTTGTCCAATGTCTTCAAGTTTCCCTAACTTCTTTTTCTTACCTCAGGTTTGTTTTTGTTTGTTTTTTAAATAAACTCTACACCCAATGTGGGGCTTGAACTCACAACCCTGAGATCAAGAGTTGCATGCTTTACTGACTGAGCCAGCCAGGCACCCCTATTTTGGGGGTTTGGGCGTTTTTGGTTTTGTTTTTTTACTTTTTTTGGTTTTGTTTTGTTTTAAAGATTTTATTTATTCATTTATTTGAGAGACAGAAAGAGCTGAGCAGGGGGAGGGGCAGAGGGAGAGGGGAAGCAGACTCTCCGCTGAGCAAGGAGCCTGACATCGGGCTTGACCCCAGGACCTCAAGATCATGACCTAAGCAGAAGGCAGCTGCTTAACCAACTGAGCCACCCAGGTGCCCCTTTTTTGTTTTGTTTTGTTTTTAAGTAGGCTCCATGCCCAGTGTGGAGCCCAACACAGGGCTTGAACTCACAATCTTGAGATCAAGACCTCAGCTGAGATCAAGAGTCGGACGCTTAACCGACGGAGACACCCAGACGCCCCAAAGAAATTTATTTGTTTTTTGGGGTGTCTTTTTTATTTATTATTATTTTTTTAATGTTTTTTATTTATTTATTCATGAAAGTCAGAGAGAGAGAGAGGCAGAGGCAGAGGGAGAAGCAGGCTCCCCGCCTAGCAGGGAGCCCGATGCGGGACTCGATCCCAGGACCCTGGGATCATGACCTGAGCCAAAGGCAGACGCTTAACCATCTGAGCCACCCAGGCGCCCCAGGGTGTTTTTTTTAAAGATTTATTTATGAGAGAGAGAGCACGTGCGAGCGGGGGTAGGGGCAGAGAGAGAGGGAGGAAGAAACCCAAGTAGACTCCCCACTGAGCGTGGAGACCAACGAGGGGCTCAATCTCACGACCCTCAGATCAGACCCGAGCTGAAACCAAGAGTCTCAAACCAAGATGCTCAACCAACTACACCACCCAGATGCCCCTGTTTTTCATTTTTTTAAGTGAGTTTCCTTCTTAGTGGTAGAGGTTCCATTGGAAGTATCTCTGTTTTCAGTGTGTCTCTTCTTCTCTTCAGGAGTCAGCGCTGACAGTAGTGTTGAGCTGCAGAAGAGAAGTTTCTGACCTTCATTGCCATCTCTCTGAGACTGGAGTGTGAAGGGCCGAAGCGCCTGGCAGCTTTAACACAAGATGAAGACCGTGCTCATGGTTGCAGAAAAGCCATCCTTGGCCCAGTCCATTGCTAAAATCCTCTCTCGAGGTAGGGAGGACAGCCCTCGGAGGGGGCACTGTAAGCATGGTCGTTTCTTTCTTTCCCCAAGCGTGACCCAGCCTCTGGAGCTGACGTGCTTCAGGACAGCGGGCACCACTGCAGCCCCTCGGTACTGGTCACTGTGGGATGCACTTACTGCCGCAGCCGGTGCGGGCCAGGTCTGGGACTCCCAAGGGATCCAGGCCGAGGTCACAGAGGCAAGCCCCTGTAAGAGCACTGCGCCTGTCAGGCTGTTGGGCGTAAGCAGCAACCAGCCCTGGTAACTCACACAGAAAGAGAATTCACTGGAAGGAAGAAGACAGAGCCAGGAGCCCACCCTACTCTAAGTCCGACCCCGAACTTAGACCCCAGAGTAAGTCTGAGGCCATGCCACGGACACTGTCACCCCAGGACCCTTGCCCCTGCCTTGAACCGCTACATCTGCAGCTGGTGTGCCTCGCGTCACTCGAGAGTAGCCACCAGGCTGACCCTTGTCTACAGCCCTCCTGAGACACCAGGCTAGCCCCGCTCCGGCTACTGAGGCAGCGGGTAGGGTGCTGCTTCCCTTCGTATCTCTGAATTCCCTGCAGACAGGAAGGGTGCCTGGGTGCTGGGTACCTAGAAATGGCACACGCCCACCGTGACCTCCCCTGGGCTAGGACAGCGGGCTGGCTTCTCTCCGAAGGGAAGGGGAGAGCTGAGAAGTGCCCAGTCCCCAGAGGCCAAGGGCCGTCAGTGGGGAGCATGAGAAGACATCGAGGGACTTGATAATGAGGAGGCCCCCAGAGGCCTTCGAGTGAAGTTGGAAAGAAGTGAGGCAGAAAATGCAGCGAAGGGCCCAAGAGTGCCTGCTCTTGGGCGCCTGGGTGGCTCAGTTGGTTAAGCGACTGCCTTCGGCTCAGGTCATGATCCTGGAGTCCCTGGATCGAGTCCCGCATCGGGCTCCCTGCTCGGCAGGGAGCCTGCTTCTGCCTCTGACCCTCCCCCCTCTCATGTGCTCTCTCTCTCTCATTCTCTCTGTCTCAAATAAATAAATAAAATCTTTAAAAAAAAAAAAAAAAAAAGAGTGCCTGCTCTTGAGAGCGTTCAGAGAGGGCGCTCCTGGCCTTCAGCCGACCCAGGGCTCTGCATGGCGAGCCATCACTGTACTTCTCCCTTGCAGGAAACATGTCCTCACACAAAGGGCTGAACGGAACGTGTTCAGTGCACGAGTACAGCGGGACCTTCGCTGGCCAGTCCGTCCGCTTCAAGATGACATCTGTCTGTGGTCACGTGATGACCTTGGACTTCCTGGGTGAGCCCCCAAGCCCCTGCCCACCCCCCATCCCTCTGAGGGAAGCCCTGCAGAGTGCTGCCGTGGGTCTAGTTGGAGCCAGGGGAGGGCTTCAGGCAGAGAAGTGTGCAGAACCCATGAGTCCTGAGGCCAACGGATCATGAAGAGGTGACCCAGGGTCCCTGGGTGAGGTGCCCAGAACCCGGGTTTTGGAGCTTAGTGCCCTCTGGGTCCCCATCCCAGAGACACCCTTTAGTCACTGCATGCCCTATGCTCCTTCTTCCTGTGCTTCCTAGAGGTGGTGAATGCCCAACTCAGGGGGGCCTGGCCCATGCAGGCATTCAGGAGGTGGTTCCTGCTGAATGTAACTGTTGCCCAGTGGTCATTCGGTGGCCGTCATTGTCATCCTTGTATCTTTGCTATCTGTCACCTTGGAAGAGCCAGCTTTAGTGACCCAGCAGAGCCAGATGCAGGGCCCTGTGGTTGACAAGAGTCCGGCCTGGGCTCTGACCCCTGCTCCAGGGGCTCATGGGCTGGGACTGGGGCCTCTATGAGTTTCTGTCCCACATGGGTGAAGTGGTTCTTCCGACGGTGCCATCCACTTCCCAGGATTGTTTGAGGACTCAGTGTGACCGTGAAAGGTAGAGAGCTTAGCATACAACAAAGTCTCAACACTTCTTGCTGCTCAGTGACAACAATGACATTGATTCAGTTGTGTGGCCAAGCATTTGGACTCTTGAGTTTTGTCACCAGCCAGCAGGTGGGGAGCTGGGATTTGAATTTGACTCTATCTGACCCTGTTCTCCCAGGCTGCACGAAATGGGGACTAAAAGAGGGCTCAGTGCTTAGTAGGTGGAGGTACCAGTCATGAGGCTCAAAAGATTGATTTCCCACGGGGATCATCTGAGCCCCTGGCCTGTGTGCGGTCACGTGCTGGGTGGGGGGAGAGTTGCAGAAATTCAGGCTGGGAGAGAAGGCAGAAGTATGAGTGGTGTGGTTCGGTGCTCTGGCAAAGTGAGCCAGCCCAGGAATGGCGCTACCAGCCACAGGGCACGTCCTGAAGTGAGGCTGGGGCAGCGGTGGCCCTGGCCAGGGGTGGCTCCTGGGGGTGGCCACGGTGTGGTGTCACCTCAGCAGCCCAGGGGAACGAAGGCCCAGCTCTGCCTCCAGTTGTGGGGCTGTCCTGGGCAAATTGTTCAAGCTGTCCCTTTCCTCCTGGGGTTACGACCATTGCAGAGGTCAAGCTCTGTGAGCCCAGAAGTGTGATTTAGATGTCACTGTGGCTGTGGTTTGTAGGAAAGTACAACAAATGGGACAAGGTGGACCCCGCAGAGCTGTTCAGCCAAGCGCCAACAGAGAAGAAGGAAGCTAACCCCAAGCTGAACATGGTGAAGTTCCTGCAGGTGTGTGGGGCGGGGAAGGGCACCGACATCTGGGAAGTCTCCATCCCGGGCTTCCGGCACTGCAGGCGGCCTCCCCCGGTCCTTCCCCCTTTCATGAACCTGGAGGCCTTCGCTGGAAGCCCTGGGCGGGCCTCCCTACCCTTTCTTTGAGCGCCCCTGCTGGCCCATGAGGCACCTTTCAGGCCTGTTCCTCGCCTTAGAACCATTGACTGGCCCACCAGGGCAGCCCTGTCACTCAGCCCTGGAGGGCAGAAATTCTGCTTTTTAAATTGTGTGGTGGTAGTGGTTTTTCTAGTTTTAAAACAAATGCATACATATTATGGAAAATATTAGAAAGTAGAAGGAAGAAACAATTATCTATAATCACACAATCTAAGACAACCACCATTAACCTTTAAGCTTATCTCATTTCAGTCCTCTTCTGTGCGGTTTTGGGGTTAAGATGATATTGCATTTATAACCATTTTGTGTCCAAAAAACTAAGTTCTGAGCAAAGTTCTCTGAGTGGCGAAGGCAACCTCACTGCCCAGGCGCTGCTCTGGGCACCCGTCCTGCTCCGCGGGGCTCAGGGACTGGGTGGGAGCACCGTGGGTGGGCACTGCGGGCCGGGCCACGGAGGTGCCAGTCGCTGTGTGCTGCGTGGCAGGTGGAGGGCAAAGGCTGCGACTACATCGTGCTGTGGCTGGACTGTGACAAGGAGGGGGAGAACATCTGCTTTGAGGTGAGAGGGGGGCCCACTGTGGTCCTCACTTCGGGCCTTCCTGCCAGCTGTACCCGCAGTCACCCCATTCCGGAGGCTGCAGCCCAGGAATCCACTACATTGCCTTAGAAATGCCTTTTCTTTCCTCCTTTATTTTGGAAACTGCAGAGACACTTTCAAACGTATGGACTCTACCAAGGGCGAAGGGGTGTTACTTCCCCTGCCGGGGTGCACTGTGTGAGCAAACAGAAAGGGCAGAATTTTCTTGGTGGATAGGAGAGCGTTGGTTTTCAGCATCCCAGCCTACTGGGCACCTCTCAGGGACCTTCGGCTGAGGCTGGTTGCCACTCGGCCGCGTTCCTTGCTCCTTTCCTCAGCTCTGGCCTTCACTGTCCTTGCCCCACCCAAGATGCCCTCTAGCCTGCCTCGCCTGCAGCCGTGGCGCCCTCACGTGGGTCCTGACTGCAGGTGTCCTCTGGTGCCGCTCACCCTCCTGCCTCTGCATCCCCAGCTCTCACCTGGGGCCTGGCACACCTTGGGGCTCAGGAAATGCTTCCTGTGTGACAGAGGGAGCTCGGGGCACCCCCTGTTCCACAGCACCCTCAGTAAACACGATTACGCTTTGGCCCTTCCCAGACACTCCTCTCCCGGCCCTTCCCCTACAGGGTTGCTCCTCCCCTGGGGGGCCTTTGCATCTGGGGGTGGAGGCTCATGGGGCTTTCTCCCCTCCGAAACGAAAGTACCTCTTCCCCATATACTGCACGGCCTTCCTAGTGAGTCTGGCTCCAGGCCCCACGCTGTGCTTTAGCCCTGAGCCCCCCGAAGCCCCCACTTTGGGAGTTCCCTGTGCCCTCCCCATTCCTGCCCTCTGCCTTTTCCTCCTCATTCTGTTTTCCTTCCCTGGCTTTTCTTCAGTCTCTTAAAAGTTCCACCCACCCCTCTAGAGGCACTCTGCCTTCTAGAAGGAAGGGAGATGGGTCAAGTGGGGTGGCTTTCGTGACTGCGCCCCCTGGCGTCCGTGGCATTAGCATTTCCTGGTTTAGCGGGGATGAAAGCAGAAGGAAGAGAGAAAGGGTGGTAGGAAGGAGGGGGGTGTTTGAACAGGTTTGTCAGCGGAAGGAAAGGAAGCCATGTAGAAGGAGTGCTGTGGAGAGACTGAAGCCTCTGGACGGGGAAGGGGACGGAGGAGGGAGACTGAGTCACGCACAGCGAGGTTTGGCCAGGACAGGAGCCGCGGCCTCACAGGTGGGACACAGAGCTGGGGGCAGAGGCCTCCGAGGTGGGTGACCGCTGGGCCGCCTCCCCCAGGTCCTAGACGCTGTGCTGCCAGTCATGAATCCAACCCATGGTGGCGAAAAGACAGTGTACAGGGCCAGGTTCAGCTCCATCACAGACACAGACATCTGCGCCGCCATGGCCCGCCTGGGCGAGCCCGACCACAACGAGGCGCTGTCGGTGGACGCCAGGCAAGAGCTGGACCTGCGCATCGGCTGTGCGTTCACCAGGTACTGGCTGCCTGCCCTTTGGCTAGAGCCCCTGTCTCGCCGGTCCCCACTGGCCGCCCTGGGCCTGGTTAGCTCTAGGCCAATGTCAACATTGTATGAAGGAAACGATCTAGCTGATTTAGACCACACAGGGCACCACATGATGAGCGGGGTGTTCGTCTACACTGTGTGGGTCTTGAGAAGAGGGTGGAGGGGATTGAATGGAATAGAAAGGTTTCCCAGCCCCATCTACTCTTCTCTCCTGCCTTCCCCGCCATGTGTGCCACAACACACAACACACACACCCTCCCCAGGCCCCCTGCTGAGCGTGTCCTCACCCTGTCCCCTGTCTTCTGAGCTGGGCGCCGCCACCAGCTGGCCCGGTGCTGGACTCACATGGCTGGTGAATGATGGTGTCTGGAGTGAATCCATGACCAGAATACCTTTCTCTGCCCCGTGCCTCCTTGTAGGTTTCAAACTAAGTACTTCCAGGGAAAATACGGCAATCTGGACAGCTCCCTCATCTCCTTTGGGCCATGTCAAACCCCTACCCTGGGCTTCTGCGTGGAGAGACATGATAAAATCCAGTCCTTCAAACCGGAGACCTACTGGGTGCTGCAGGCCAAGGTTTGCTTTCCCTTCCCTATGCACGCGGGTCTTCCCGGGTTCAGGCTATGGACTCTGAGGGTCTTCCATCATCATCATAGCCTTGTAAGCCCCCCAGGCCACGGGCACAGAGAAGGGAGGCCAGATTGGTCTGCGGGGTGCCCAGAGAAGGGAACCCAGCCTACATAGGCCTGGATGCATTGAACTTAGAGAAGCAGGAATGAAGTCCGCTTTGGCAGTGCAGAGAGGGGAGGTCACGCCTCAGGGCCGTCAGCTGTGATGGTCAGGTCCAAGGTCTGGACTGAAGGCCATAGGCCAGTGACTTCAAACTTTTTGAAGCCTTAGAACCCTTTCTTCAAATAAAATCCTCCACATAAGCTGCTTATAAGATTTAAATCACACAGAGCTGGTCTGGTTGACATAGGGCTGGGGACCCCCAGAAGGGCCACACCTCGTGCTGGCCAGGCCTTAGAGGGTTGGCAGGGATGGTGTTTGAGGTGGAGGTTCCCACACTCCTTAAGGACACAGCAGCCTCAGCTTCAGGCTCCCCTTGTGAGACCACCTCCCTAATCTCAGGGGGGAGGCCTGGAATCAGAGCAGCCTTCCCTTGGGGCGGGGCGGGGTCTCCACCTGCGTGTCTGTGTACCTGCGCACACCTGTACACGTAGGCCCGTGAGACGTAGGGACGGGACCGTTTTCCTCCAGACAAGGAGCTGCTTCATCTACTCAGTTCTCTTCCCTGGCAGTGTGCTCACCTGGATATTTTCTTTCCCGACTTCTTTTACCCTTTTTCCTGCAGGTTAATGTGGATAAAGACAGGTCTCTTCTCTTGGACTGGGACCGGGTGCGAGTGTTCGACCGGGAGATCGCACAGATGTTTTTAAACCTGACAAAGCTGGAGAAGGAAGCCCAGGTGGGCCTGCGCCGCCCACATCTGTCATGTTTGCTCTGGGTGGGAGTAGGCTTCTAGGTGCCTCTGGCTAGAAGAGCACCTCGTGACCTAGGGTCCCGTCTTTGTCTCCTTTTTGGAAACAGACATGTTTCGGAAAGGACAGTTACTGACGCTTGCGGTCACTGCGGTGTGCGATGCCCCTGCTCCGCCCTGGGCACTGCCCCACATCCGCCACCTGCCAGCCCCTTTCCACGTGACCCCAGGGGCGTTCTCTCCTTTTGGCAGGACTCCATTTCACACAGAGGTCCCTTTTCTGTGATATTGAATGCTAACAGCTCCAGAGGGACTTGTGTGCACGTCAGTGGCCCTGTCCGGGGTCCCACAGCTAGCATGGGATGTCCCCACCTCGGTCAGCTTTCATGGCCTTTATGGTACTGTGGCTCTTACTCAGGGTCTTTATGAATTTGAGGGTCACGTGCTTGGCTGTTAGAAGAGGGTGATGAGGGGCTGGGTGCCCCAGGTGGAGGAGTTCCACCACCATTACCTGAAGCCTTACCAGCTACCAGAGTCGTGGAGGTGTGGCCTGGTCTCCTTTAGCCGCCTCCTCTTGTCCTTTTCAAGCTTTCTTTGGGTGCCCTCTGCTCAGCTATGCAGTTGACTCAGGCTTCCAGAACTTTCTCCAAAGCTGCTTCATACTTTTATCTTCGGTCATGTTCCTCAAGAGACCCCCTCACCACCATCTCCAGATCTCACCCACAGTGCCCCCTGTGACCCCAGCCTCCACTGCAGCACACACCCATTTTGGCCTAAATTCGCCCCCACGTTTGTCCATCTGGAATTCAGAAGGCACTGCACTGACCCGTGGCTAGGTCTCCATGGGATTGGGAGGGGCAAGGCATCGGAGTTGAGTTGTTTGGATTGTTTTTGCTACGGGCAAAACAGTCGTCCCTTCTGACAGCCGTTCAAGCCCAGAGTTTGAAGCTGACCGGTGTTTTATTTAAACTGCATGGTGTTTACAAATACTTAAAATAGTTACCAACATTAGAAAATTACAAGATTTCACGTAAGAGTCCGGACTTGCAGCTTTTGTTGACGACCTGGAAGATGGAGCAACACCAGTAGGCCCTGGTGGGAGTGCTCGGGTGCAGCAAAGGGCAAGTGGCTGCCTCCGAGGTGGGCCCGTGCTCCGTGGCCTGGCCCAGGCCTCATCTGCCGTCCCCCTGGCCTGGCCACCACTGGCTCCTGGAGGATTTTGAGTTTGCAACCCCTTCTCCTGGCTCTTTGCCATTCTTCCAAGTTTTCTCTTTCCCTAGAAATTCTCTAAAAAAGAATTTTTTTTCTTTTTCCCTTCCTGGGTCTAAATAAATATTCAAGTCTTGAGAGCACTGTGAAGAGTGAAATCGAGAAGCAGGGAGACCAAATGAATGAAACGAGACCCTTTGCCCACACATCCGGATTCTCTGTTACGGCATCTTTCCCCCTGCCACCCGAATCACTGAATCTGTTCTGTCTTCTATTTAGGTGGAGGCCACAAGCAAGAAAGAGAAGGCAAAGCAGAGGCCCCTCGCCCTGAACACTGTGGAGATGCTGCGAGTAGCTAGCTCTTCTCTGGGTATGTAAGCGCGCTCCTCTAAAGCCCACAAAAGACTTCTCGGGACGGGCACGCGGTGAGCCATTCAGCCCTGGTGCGCGGTGCCTGGGAATGCAGGCAGTGCTGATGCTCTCACCTCTGCCAGCACTCTCCCTCCATGCTCACCTGTGCCAGGTGCCCCCACTCTGTGCTCATCTGTGCCGAGGCCTCTTGCTCTGCGCTCACCTGTGCCGAGTGCCCCCACTCTTTGCTCAGCTGTGCCGAGCGCCCCCACTCTGCTCAC
>NW_023270773.1:2234463-2266569 GCF_011800145.1 Mirounga leonina | reverse complement strand
TGCTCACCTGTGCCGAGGCCCCTTGCTCTGTGCTCACCTGTGCCGAGTGCCCCCTGCTCTGTGCTCACCTGTGCCGAGCGCCCCCACTCTTCGCTCACCTGTGACGAGGCCCCTTGCTCTGTGCTCACCTGTGACGAGTAACTCCCTCTGTGCTCACCTGTGCCAAGGAACAGCCTACCTGCAGTGTCTTGTGAGGCTTAGTGAGAATCTGAGCCTCATGCAGCGTTCATTTCTCTTAAATTTCAGAGTGAAAATAACTAATAAACTAACAAACACGCGAGAGGATCCCATTTCAGAGGATAATTGGTTAATATTCAACAGCTTCTTTGAATTTATGTGGGGAAAACTCAGACCATTTTGTATTACTAGACATCCATGCAGCTGCTGCCTGGGCTGTACATGGAAGGCCATGGTCAGGGACCCCCTGTGGGGCAACCCTCGCTTGTCACTGGCTCAGTGGAGTCCCCTCAGAGGCATTAGACCATGGAGGTCCAGCTCCGGACCCAAACTCTGGTCCAATCTCAGCTTGGCTACTTTCTTTCTTGTCCTGGAGCCTCAGTTTCCTCACAGGAACACAGGGCGACCATCACTGGAGTTGGTTGTTCTGAGGATGAAATGATTGAAATGTGCATCCTCACAAGAGCAGAGGCAATCCACTCCCCGACAGGGGCAGCCTGGCGTTAGCATCCCACAGCAGCTTCCCTGGTGCAGGGAGAGGCCAAGAGTGGGAGGTTGGTGCTCCAGGCCCGTCTCCTGCAAGGGCAAGTGTGACCAGTGTTGACGTAACCTCTCTGAGCCTTGTTTCCACAGTAGTGAGAAGGTGGGGACTGGAAAGTCGGCCTTCTCTGACAGCTGTTGCCCTCAAGGTATTGGTGGCCTCTGCAGCCCCGGGAAGCTGGGCAGTGTCCTCGCAGAGTGTCACCTTCAGGGATCCTCAGAGGGCAACGATGACACCGAGTGACCGACAGCTGAGGGCCAGCCTCTGCTGGTCAGAGGAAGCAGGAGGACAAGCCCTCCCTCAGTGGTCCCGGAGTGCCATAAGGACAGAAACACCCAGGGGATTCAGAATGGGGGGGCGTGTGCTAATTCTGCTCTCATAGTGGGACATCAGCCAACCCTGAGGCAGACCTCATGCGCACCATGGCCAGAGCGTGTGACATCAGCACTCTGCAGGCCACATTTAATCGGCATAGCCATGTCATGAGGGTGACACTGTGGTGCGTCCCCATCCTGGGTCCACCTCACAGGTTCAGGACCTCGGCCTTGGAGGATGCTGCCCGGGCACAGGTGCCTGGCCAGCAGCTCCGTGCGCTCGCGGTGCCCACCCAGAGCCTTCCTCACCTACCAGGAGGCCCTGGCCGCCTTTGGTGGGGAGCCTGAGTGCCCAGCCCCTGGGCAGGGACCTGGCCATCCCCAGCATTCTGGTCCAGCTGAGCCTGCCCTCTGTCGCAGGCATGGGACCACAGCATGCCATGCAGACCGCCGAGCGACTCTACACACAAGGTTACATCAGCTACCCGCGGACTGAGACCACCCACTACCCCGAGAACTTTGACCTGAAGGGCCCTCTGCGGCAGCAGGCCAACCACCCCTACTGGGCCGACACGGTGAGCAGAGCCACTGGGCACACTTGTTGCCAGGGTCTTGGGACCCAGCCCAGGCTCTTTGGCCAAACCCAGAACTGGTGCTGGCTCCCTCCGCAGACAGGACTCACACCACCTTGTCTTCTCTCCCTCAGGTAAAGCGCTTGTTAGCAGAAGGTATCAATCGTCCACGGAAGGGCCATGACGCTGGCGACCATCCCCCCATCACCCCCATGAGGTCTGCCACAGAGGCCGAATTAGGTATTGGACACATCCCCCAACACATACATACACATACACACACACACACTCTCTCCAAGCTTCTGGGTGGGAAGCTACATGGCACCTTTGGACAGTGTCAGGCCCCGATGGCAATATGGGAGTTCCCTCCCTCCCCCACCTGCCCCTGGCTGTGGCAGAGGGGGTCGCCTGAAAGTTGTGTTCTGTGGCCGAGGGACAGGACAGAAGTGAAGTGGCGGCAGGTGTGTGGTGGCGTGCCTGAGTGCAGGGTGCAGGAGGCTGCTCGCAGGAGGCGAGTGGGAAGGTGAGACAGATGGGCAAGGACGGAACAGGACAGGACCAAGCGAGACAGGGAGTGCTAGGGCCCAGCCTGCTTCCCACCTGATCGAGGCTGGGGGAGGAGTCAGGGAAGGGGAGAGGTAGAGACAGGAGCCACTGGGCACAGCCCAAGTTTGAAGTGACGGTGGCAAGTCCCTAGCTGCGGACTGGCCAGGCCCTGAAGAGCAGTCCCACCTCAAAGCAGGGGTGGGAGGTGGGGGGTGGGAGCCGTAGCTGTGAAGGAACCGCCACGGCCCGGGAGACTCACTTTCCCCTCCTCCTCTCTCGAGCTTCGGTGCAGGCCAGCCCTGGCATCCCGTGCCAACAGCTAGGGCCCTGCTGCTGGAGTGAGAGCGCTGGCCGGGGGGTAGTCCTCAGAGCCAGTCCCCGGCCGGTGACCAGCTTCCGTGTCCGTTGCAGGGAGCGAGGCTTGGCGGCTGTATGAGTACATCACCAGACACTTCATCGCCACGGTTAGCTACGACTGCAGGTACCTCCAGAGCACCATTTCCTTCCGAATCGGGCCCGAGCACTTCACCTGCACAGGGAAAACCGTCATGTCTCCAGGTAGAACTGCAAGTCCCAGCGTGGCTCCTCCCACACCTCCACAGACGGACAGAATGTTCTCCATCGGACCTGGGGAGGGGGTCTCAGTGTCTTGGGCCTGGGCTGCCTGGGATGGGACCCTGAGTGGCAGCACCCTGTGTCTCCAGGCTTCACGGAGATCATGCCCTGGCAGAGCATACCACTGGAGGAGAGCCTGCCCACCTGCCAGAGGGGCGATATCTTTCCCGTGAGTGAGATGAAGATGCTGGAGAAGCAGACGAGCCCGCCCGACTACCTGACGGAGGCTGAGCTCATCACACTCATGGAGAAGCACGGCATCGGTGGGTGCACCCACCCTCCCGCCTGCGCAGGCCCCAGGCCCAAGGGTCCCCATCCCAGGACCGGGGTCCAGGAGACGGTGCTTCCAGAGCTGCTCTATGACCCCTCCGTGCCCAGCACCTGGTAATCGGGGCCCAGGGTGTGGCCAGCTCCCCAGGCACTGATCACTCTGATGGGAACTGCCTGTTCCCTGATGTGCTGCACCAGCTGACCAGGCTCTAGAAGGCTGCGAACAGTCCAGGTTGCTGTACCTGGTTTCGGCTCTATCACTAACAGTCATGACAGGTGATGTCTCACCTGAGGCTAGGCTTCTAGTGACAGTGGTGGCCTCAGCTGGAGAGCTGAGCCTGCTTCTTCCAGGGGCCTGGGTGCCTGCGGTGGGTCCTGCCCTGAGTCCTCAGGTATAGATGCTGTGGGGTGGGGGCATCCTTTCTCCTTCCCTGTTGACAAGACATCCATGTCTCCCTAGACCCCATGACCAAAATGAATTTGTGTCCTCGAAGAGGGCTCATGTGACCTTCTGAACATGACAGTGCCGCTATTGACCAGGCGCCCCCAGGGCTGCGTGAAGACGCTTTCCCCGGGGGAGGGGGGCGCCACTCCAGGGGTGGCAGGAATGCAGTGGGCATGGCGGGTAGTGTGCTGGTTCAGATCCCAGTCCCAGCATCATCCTTCAAGTGTGGTACCTCGGTGGTCCCAGCCTCTGAGCACCTCTAAGGAGGCTCCTCAGCACGGCGAAGCAGTAAGGGCAGCATCCCTGAGGTCTCCGGGGAAGGGGCTGCCCCGGAAACTGACCACGAGGGACCTAGGAGCCAGAAAGTGGGCAATACTGAGCAGGTTTCAGAGGGGACGATTTGGCAGCGAGCATGGGAGTTCCTCCATGTTCAGGGGTCTTGAGCCCTGGTTCTAGAAGGGTCGAGTGTCTCAGCATCGAGGCAGGAGAGGCCGAGGAGGTCACATTTCCCAGGTGTGAGGGGCAGGTAGAATGAGCTCCCATGATGTTGGCAGAGTTCCTTAACCTCTATGAGCCCCTGTTGTCTGTAGAGGGGGATTAAGCACTGAGCGCTGGCACTGGGAGGGCCATTTTTTGATTCATAAGACCATTCTCGAAACACACACTGTGGTGTCCCGCACAGTGCTGGCCAAAAACAGAGGGGAAGGAGCTGAGAACCAGGGCCCGCGTGGTGGGTGGGGGCAGACATGGAGCCTGCAGCGTGACGGGCACAGCCCAAGGAAGCCCGGGGCCTTGCCATGTGTTTCAGGGACGGACGCCAGCATCCCCGTGCACATCAACAACATCTGTCAGCGCAACTATGTCACTGTGGAGAGTGGGCGCCGGCTCAGACCCACCAACCTGGGCATCGTCCTGGTGCACGGCTACTACAAGATCGGTGAGCCTGGCTGAGCTGTGGCGCTGCGTTTATCGGCCCACAGCCTCTGCCGGGCCAATAAACTCCCACTGCAAGGGTGCTACACCGGCCCCCCTGAGGACGTGCCCCAGTAGGGGCTCTGTGTGGTTGATGCATGAATGGTCATGTGCAAAGGATCCAAAAGGGGGGTTGCGGGGGGGCTCTTCCCCACAGACCGGCTCCTGGTGGGGCCCAGGTCCTCCTTGTGGAGCTGTCTGCTCTGTCCCCGAGAGGTTCCCAGGGGACCAGGGGAGATGTCAGAGCACAGGCCTGGCCCGAGGACTCCCAGGAACTGTGACACCGTCCTAGAGACAGGATGTCCCTGGCCACTCCACGCAGGATTTTCTGGGTAGGAGATCAGGAAAGGCCTGGGGTCACGGGACTCCAGCCTGCGCTGGCCGGGGGGCAGCCACAGCCCCTCAGTGCGAGTGCTCACAGTGGCACCTCACCCCCACCCCACCCTGCAGATGCGGAGCTGGTGCTCCCCACCATCCGCAGTGCGGTCGAGAAGCAGCTGAACCTGATCGCCCAGGGCAAGGCCGACTACCGCCAGGTCCTGGGCCACACACTGGATGTCTTCAAGAGGAAGTTCCACTACTTCGTGGACTCTATTGCCGGTGAGGCCTGCCTCTTCCCTACCCCTGGGCCAGGGCCGCCATGGCCGTGCGGGACCAGCATCCAGATCTGGGCTCCAGGCTCTGGGGCTCCGTTGGGCGGACGAGGCAGTGGCGCCTCACTGCTGGGCCATCCTCATCATCATGGGGGTTAAAGAGTGGGCATCTCAACACCACACGCGAGGTACCCGGCTCAGGTGACCAATGCGGCTGCAGCTCTGCCTTCCCGTGATCCCCGCACCCTTGGGGATAGAGACGCGCTCACTCTGATCCTTGCCCACTCACGGGGGCCTCCCCTCCACCCGCCTGTCCAAGGTGGAGGTGGGCTGCCGGGCCCGGAGGATGTGACTCTTCCCTGCACTGCTTGCCCTCAGGCATGGACGAGCTGATGGAGGTGTCTTTTTCGCCCCTGGCGGCCACGGGCAAGCCCCTGTCCCGCTGCGGGAAGTGCCACCGGTTCATGAAATACATTCAGGTAAGTGGGGTGAAGGGCTGTGGCCGCCCCTTCTGGCCTCTGGCACCATTGTGCGCAGGCTTGGGCAAGTCTTGTCACCTCTGGAGGCCTCTGCTTTATCTTCAGTCCTACAGGAATAATAGTCTTGGTCCTGGTGGTCACACACGCTTGAGAGGCCTACTGCAGCCTTGCCCACAAACACCCACAGTGTGTCCCTGACCCCAGGAGCATGTAAGCTGTGAGGCCACTTAAACACATTGTCCATTCTTTCCCAACAACACCTTATTTGCTGTCCTGGATGTTCATATACACACGGGGAATTTAGAACTGCTTTTCTTCACGCGTGCAGCAGGTGTCCTGAGACTCGTGGCCAGGGGTCCTTGCCTGAGAGATTGTTGCCTGGCAGCGCGTTCCACATTATCTATTGTGTATTATGTGTTACACGTTACAGATTACATGTGACACGTGTATCACATAGGTCTGTATTCTGCCATTATCTGCGGAGGTATACATAGGTATTATGCATTATGCATTAGTATTTTGTGTTACATAGTATTCATGTGTTGTATAAACAGTGTATTAGGCTGTGTATATGGTATATGTGTGTCATGTATTATGTATTACATGTTACATTTTCTGTATCACATACCATGTTATGCATGACTCATTACATGTTCCATAGTCTGTGTTGTGTAGCATATGTTACAGGTTATGTGTTACATGCATTACGTATCACGTTACCGGTTACTTCGGTATTATGAGAGTGAGGGTGGACAGGAGAGTTGGTGGCCTCGGTGACCCCGAACCCCCTCCCTGGTGTTACTGCAGGCCAAGCCGAGCCGCCTGCACTGCTCGCACTGTGACGAGACCTACACCCTCCCCCAGAACGGCACCATCAAGCTCTACAAGGAGCTCCGGTGCCCGCTGGATGACTTCGAGCTGGTCCTGTGGTCATCGGGCTCTCGGGGCAAGAGCTACCCACTGTGCCCCTACTGCTCCAACCACCCGCCCTTCCGAGACATGAAGAAAGGTGAGTGCCGTGTCTCTGGGCCTCGGCTGCTCCCTCCAGAGACAGGCCCTGCCCCTGCCCCACACCATGCTGGCCTCTGAGGGGCCCCTCCCCAGCCCCGGCTCCTCGCCAGCGTGGGGGTAGGAGACCTGGGGTGGATTTGGGCCCTGCTGAGGCGGAGCCAGCCGTCTGCCCCTCTCCATGCTGGTCAGAATCAAGTGGGCACCTACAGTCAGCTCATTCGGGATCTGGGCAGTAGGCGTGCTGTGCCCCCTCCCAGGCTAGGGTGAATGAGAGGATGCAGCAGGCTGGGGGACCCCTCCTGGCAAGGGGTGTGCCCTCAGTCAGCGTCCACCACTGTTCTCTCTCCTCACGGTTATTACTGGAGAAAGGAGAGCATGTGTCCAGGTGGGACCGAGAGTCTAGAGGGGGCCCAGGGCCCAGCACACTCACCCTGGCCTGTGCCGTCTCTTTTACACCCCATGCTATAGACAGGAGCGAGGCACAGCGAGAGGCATCTACCCACTTTCATCTGGGGGTCTTGGGAGCCCTCAGGGGTCTCAATTCACCTCTCCTGACTCAAGCCTCACCTGTGAGGCAGGGACAGTCTGCATTTGAGCTGCTGGGGTCACTGAGGTCCTTCCCTGCCCTCCAGCAGCTTCCAGGGAAGCCGACGGCCCCGTGTGACTCAGTGGCATAATGAGCTGTGGAAGCAAAGTGAAGGGGAGATTGAACCTGGCTGGAGGCCACCAGGAAGGCCTTCTGGAAATGATTGGGGGGTTGGCGCTCAGAGGTTGAGGAGGTTTTAGATAAGTAGAGAAGCAGGGGCAGTGGCAGCAGGGGAATCCAGAGCCAGGGTGTGCAAGGCCGAGAGGAACGCTTTCTGCTGGGATGAGGGGTCTGGACCGTGAGGCCCTGGAGAAGGCCCCTGGGGGCGGTGGGCGGGGCTGGGGGTGCTCATCAGGCTGCCCTCTCTCCACCAGGCATGGGCTGCAATGAGTGCACGCACCCCACCTGCCAGCACTCGCTGAGCATGCTGGGCATCGGCCAGTGCGTGGAATGCGAGAGCGGCGTGCTGGTGCTGGACCCCACCTCAGGCCCCAAGTGGAAGGTGGCCTGCAACAAGTGCAATGTGGTGGCGCACTGCTTCGAGAATGCCTATCGAGTGCGCGTGTCGGCCGACACCTGCGGCAGCTGCGAGGCTGCCCTGCTCGCCGTGGACTTCAACAAGGCCAAGTCCCCGCTCCCGGGCGACAAGACCCAGCACACGGGCTGTGTCTTCTGCGACCCCATCTTCCAGGAGCTCGTGGAGCTGAAGCACGCGGCCTCCTGCCACCCCATGCACCGCGGTGGGCCGGGGAGGAGGCAGGGCCGAGGGCGGGCCCGGGGCCGGCGGCCCCCTGGAAGGCCCAGCGCCAGGCGGCCCAAGGACAAGATGTCAGCCCTGGCTGCCTACTTTGTATGATGGCCCCGCAGTCCCTCACCAGGCTCCACCCAGGTGTCCCATGGGCCATGGAAATCATTAAAATGCATTTTGTCTTCTCCAAAGCAAACAGCTCAGGACCTTTCACTGGAGCCAGAGGGTTATGGTGTCCTCCCTGCCCTTCCCAGTCTCCCTGCCCCACTTCTCCCTTCATTCTGCACACACCACCTGAGTGTCCTTGCTCAGCCCACACCACGGTGCTGCCTGTTGGGAGGCCACCAAGTGTGGGAAGGGGGACTGAGCCCTGTCCAAGGCTCACACCTTTCTTCAGTATGTGTGGGACAGCACAGTAGCTGTGTGCGCAAGCAGGAGGCGTCCCGATGTCTGCAAGGCAAGGAAGAAAGGAAGGCCCCAACGGCCTGTCATCCCAGGCAAATGTCATAGGAGGGCGGCCTGTGGGAGGAGGCAGGGCTGAAAGAAGTCTTCACTGGACCTTGGCCATCCCCGCAGCCCACTGCTTGGGTCAGAGGGCGGCTCTGAGCAGGTCTGTGTGTGGTGCGTGCGACTCTGGCGCCCTCCCAGGGCCTGTCCTGATTCCTGTTCTCCCACGAGCCCTTATTGTCCCAGACAGAGGCAGGCCAGCCACTTCCTCGGAGGAGCTGGGCCAGGGTGCCATGCTGAGCCGCAGGGAGCCCCACGGAAGCCGTCTGCATGCCCGATTTAGAAGAGAATCATTCAGCCAGACGGCCCTGTGGGCTGCGCTGCACCTGCCACCCTTCCCACTCTGGCCCTTGCGGGCTGGTGGTAAAACAGCTTTCCAAGCAGTGTGGCGCCACACCTCTGTGAGGGGCAGGTCAGAGACGTTTTGCACGAGGACTCCCCATCTGGGTAGCAGGTACTGGAATGTTTGAGGCTCTGAGAAGAGCTTCCATCAATAAATCTGTGACCACCCAGCATTCTAAGCAGGCACTGCACCCTCCAGTCTCCCTCTTCTGGGAGGCCCCAGCAAACCAATCTGGGTGTCCCTGGAACACTGTGGAAGCACTCTAGAAGTTCAAAGAAAATATGCAGTGAGCTGGGGAGGTGACGATGTGACCTGAGGGCAGGCTCCTGGGAAGCTGCTAGGATGGTGTCCCTGGGGAAGGGGGGCCCTCAGATGCTTGTGTTCCTGCCCCCCCCTCCCCTCTCGCTAGGACCAGACTCGGGCATCAGCAAGGCCACATCTGCCAGTGGGTAGTGTCCCTGGCACGGGGCTGTGCCCGCTCTGCCACCCCATCCATAGCAAGTGGCCCCAGGGTCTTCTCCATGGGAGGGTGACCCAACTCCATTCTGCTCTGAGATGCACACACACGCACGCACACGCACACACACATGCAGCCCAGGTGGATGGCCAGAGGGGCTGAGGGGGGCAGAGACTACCTTAGGCTTTAAATCCAAACTACCTATTCCTTAGCAGGATTCTGCACTGAGGTTTCAGCCCCAAGCAGGACTAATCATAAAGGGTTCATTCATTTTTCTCTGCAACTGTCCCTTGTGTATGAATGTCCTTGGCATTCAAAGCTGGAGTCCACCTTCTGGGCCCCTTCATCTCGTATCCCCAACAGCATACAACTCTTCCAACGTGGCTGCCGGAGCCAGGAGGACAGCAAGACACTAGGCCCATTCTGGCTGGAACAGCCTTCCGTGCTCCTTAGGACGTCACCTTCTGCCCTTGAGGTCAGGGAGGTCCATAGCTTCAGGCTGTCCTGTTCTGGAGGAGCAGGGGGCAGAACTCCTGCAGACCAGGCCTTTGTGCGTGACCCACAGAAGCAGGTCCTGGTTGTCCGGCTGAATTGGCTGGACACAGACCATTGCCCCGGACAACGCCTATTCCGGTCACTTCGAGACTCTGGTGCACATCGCCACTAGGTGCCTCATGTGCATTTGCTCGGTTGAGTGTGGCACCCCTTCTGGAGCTGCTAGACAGGAGAAGGCACCGTAGATTTGCGGTTAGGACCCTACTCCCCCTCCACCATGGATCAGTCAGACCCCTGAAGACCTGCAGATACCAGCAGCCAAGGAAGCTCTACGGGCCCCCTTCAAGAAAGCAGCGCAGCCGGCAACAGGAAGCCAAGCGGGAGTCCCGGAAGTCAGGGGTGAGAGTTTCTACCTTCCTTCCAAGGTCACAGCATCGCTGATGGTTTGAAGCCAAGAGCAAGGCTACCCCACCTCTGCAATGAGTCTGGCAATGTGAGAAGGGGTGGGGCGGGAAGATAGGAAGAGGTAGGTGTGACCACCTGCAGACGCAGGAGGTCCTACGGCGGGGGGAGTAGAGGGTTCCAGGTGGGGATCTGGAATAATGGACATGTGGGGACCAGGAGAGGGTTCAGTCAGAGGGGGCAGAGGTGGGAGGAAACCCAGGCTGAACGCTTTGGGAGTTCCGTGAGCTCGGCTCACCAACGCCAGGGGCGCAGCCTGGGAAGAGAGGCAGAGCTGGAAGTCAGTGGCTGGGTGGGGTGGATGACGTTGAAAGCTTCCTTTCACGAGGGTGAAAGCCAAGAGCCAGAAGCTGAGGCGTGGTGGAATGCAGACGGAGAGGGGTTGACAGAAGCCACAGGGCCCAAGTCATCTCAAAGGCAATGCCTTGGCCTAGTGCCCCTAAGGGGCCAGCTCCTGGCCAAGTGGCAGTGCCTCACTTTGCTGTCATCTCTAAGCCTTGAATGGAATCTTGAGTGCAATCAGTGCTTCAAAGAGTTGAATGTGGGCCCTCGCTGAAGAGGCCTGCAGGTGTCCCAGCTTTCACAGGCACCCCACTTCACGGTGTGGGAGGCCCTGTGCCAACCACCGCTTCACCTGTGCCCTGGTTCTCAAACTTCACCCCATGGTCACCCTGATGCCAGCATTCTGGACAGACTTTGAGAAACACTGATGCAGGGTCTCACAACGACCCCATGAGATAGCTTGGTTGCTATAGTCCCCATTTTTCTGGTAAGGAAACAGGCCCAGATGAGCTAAGGAACATGTATGTCCAAGGTAGGACAAGTTATAAGAAGTAACCTGAAGCCTTGCTTGGGGTCACCACACTGACAGGGGCCTATAGGATCCAGGAAGGTGTAAGTAGGAGAATGGCATGAGCCAGCGCCCCTCTCCCACCCTGCTTTCTCTGCCTAAATACCTCCTACCCTCCAGGCTCACGTCTACCCAAAATGGTTTCCTTTCATATCAGCCAACTGCTAGTTCTCCAAGGTTTCTTGCTTCACTGAATCCCTCCTATTAGTGAAGCATCCTAGAGACTGTGATTCCTGGAAAGGACAGAGGCCCATATGTGGGCCTGAAAGTCAAGGAGGTGGGGCTGCAGTAAGGCTGTTGAAGGCCCTTCTTCCATAAAAATGTTTTTTAATTTTTTTAAATTATACTGTACAACTGCATTAATATAAAGATGAATATATTAATATGTATTAAAACTTTTTTATCTAAAAGTTCATTTATTTCTTCTAGCTTGAAAAGAAAATGTTTTCATGGGCCTCTATAGTGGCAGAAAAATGCCCCCTCCAAAGATGTCCATGTCTTCATACCTGGAACCTGTGTTAGATTACATGGCAAAGGAGAATCAGGGTTGCAGACAGAATGTAGATTTCGCATCTCACTTTTTTTTTTTTTTTAAGATTTATCCATTTGAGAGAGAGAGCCCATGGGCGTGTGGGGGAGGGGCAGAGGGAGAGGGGGAGAGAGAGAGAATCTTCAACAGACTCCCTGCGGGGCTCGATCCCAGGACCCCTAGATCATGACCTGAGCTGAAACCAAGAGTCTGCTGCTCAACCCACTGAGCCACTCTGGCACCCCATCATCTAACTTTGCAATACTGAGATTATCCTGTCTCATCCGGGCAGCCCAAT
Source organism: Mirounga leonina (assembly GCF_011800145.1). Classification (NCBI taxonomy): domain Eukaryota; kingdom Metazoa; phylum Chordata; class Mammalia; order Carnivora; family Phocidae; genus Mirounga; species Mirounga leonina. The sequence goes on along the minus strand of NW_023270773.1, from coordinate 2,254,759 downwards.
GGCATCACAAGAGTTTTTAAAAAATGGAAGAGGGAGGGGCGCCTGAGTGGCTCAGTCGTTAAGCGTCTGCCTTCCGCTCAGGTCATGATTCCAGGGTCCTGAGATGGAGCCCGGCGTCAGGCTCTCTGCTCCGCGGGAAGCCTGCTTCTCCCTCTCCCACTCCCCCTGCTTGTGTTCCCTCTCTCACTGTGTCTCTCTCTGTCAAATAAATAAAATCTTTAAAAAAAAAAAAAAGAAAAGAAAAGAAAAAAAAGTAACAGAGAATCCGAGGAGGCAGCGCGAGGACTCGTCTGGATGTTCCTGGCTTTGAAAATAGTCTTAAGAGGGCGCAAGCCAAGGAATGGGCAGTCTTTAGGAGCCGGTAAAGCAAGGGAACGGATTCCCTGCTAGAACACCCTACTGACACTTCAAACTTAGAGCCCATTTGAGACCTTCCGGGCTTCTGACCTCCAGAATTGTAAATAATAAATTTGTGTAAGTTTGTGGTAATTGTCATAGCAGCAATAAGAAACCAACACAACCGCTAAAAGTATGCTGGGCCCCAGGTACTGTGCCTCCTTGCCTGACGGCCCGCGGGCTCTGGGGCAGTCTGGGTCTGCATCCCTGCTCCGCGGCTCACCAGCTCCCTACAGCACATGTTGCTTAATGTCTGGGCGCTGTGAGGTAGGGATTGCTGTCCCCATCTACCAACCACCCAGGGCTCGAGAAGCGAGGCAATTCGCCAGTGATCACGGGTTTTGCTCCAGAACCCAGGATGTGGGCCGCGATGCCGCGCGACCCTTTGGGTGGAGCGCAGCTCTTCTCCACCTGTAATGAAAGGGCCGCGAGGCCGCCAGGGGGCAGCAGAGGCCCGACCCCGCCCGCCCGCGGTCCGACTGCGCCTGCGCGGAGCCCGCGGCGGCGGGGGACGGGAAGTGGGCGGGGCTGGCCGGGAGCGGCTCGAGGGGCCCGGAGTGGAGGAGTAGCAGGTGAGGCCCTGGGGCTCCCGGGGGGTGAGGAAGCCCGGGGCATGGGACCGGGGGGCTGACCGCGCTGGAGTGAGGCTCAGGTGGAGACCTGAGGCGTATAGGGAGGAAACGGGGCGCTGAGGAACCGGAGGGTGTGGAAAAGGGGGGCTGGGGAGGCAGGGAGGCCGAGATGGGAAGACCCAAGGGTTTCGGGGGCCGAGTGGGGGGCTGAAGAGCGGAGGGGAGCAATTGAAGACCTGAGGAACCCGAGGCAGAGAATTGAAGGGCCAGGGAGGCAAGGGTGCAGACCTGGGGGGCCAGGGGCTGGCGGGGGTGTGGCCAAGCCGAAGGCCAGGTGGGAACCGAGGGCTGTGAAGCAGAATGGATGCTGAGGGGTGACGTGCCCCCATTTGCCCGTGGCCGAGCCCCTGTTCTTAGGAGCATCTGGGCCGGGCCCACTGTCCTGACTCCTACCCCACCAGCCCCTGCACCTTTGCCGGTCCACATCTCTGCCCACGTGCCCTTACCCCATGGCCTGCCCCCATCCGTGGCCCTCGTCCAAGTGATTTAAAGCGAGTGTTTTAGTGAAAGCGAATGCTTGGGTTGCCGCACTTTAAGCCCTAGGTGTGTGAGATAGAAATCTCAGGCAGGGGGGCGCCTGGGTGGCTCAGATGGTTAAGCGTCTGCCTTCGGCTCAGGTCATGATCCCGGGTTCCTGGGATCGAGCCCCGCATCGGGCTCCTGGCTCGGCCGGGAGTCTGCTTCTCCCTCTCCCTCTGCCTCTCCCACTGCTCATGCTCTCTCTCTCTCTCTCTGTATCTCTGTGTCTCAAATGAATACATAAAATCTTTAAAAAAAAAAAAAAAAAAGAATTCTCAGGCAGGGAGGTGATGGACTCCACCACTGGGAGCTGTGTGACCTCAGGCAAGCCTCTTAACCTCTCTGCAGTAGGGAGGGAGAAAAGGCACCTGATTGTAGAGATTTTAATGCAGGGCCTAACACATAGCCAGGACTAGTTGATGGTGATGGACTCCTCCCCCACAGCCTTCCACCCAGCGGGACACATGGCCTGAGTGACACATGTCCTCATGGTATTTCCTGGGGCAAGTCCTGTGGGCTGAGCTGTACTCCCACCATGGGAGATAGAATGTAAGGCCAGCACTCTGAGGTCACACTTCTGGCCTTTTTTTTTTTTTAAGATTTATTTATTTCAGAGAGAGAGAGAGAAACCCCAGCAGACTCCCCGCTGAGCATAGAACCCGGCTTGGATCTCACAACCCCCGAGATCACGACCCCAGCCGAAACCAAGAGTCGGTCGCTCAACCGACTGCGCCACAAGGCGCCCCTCACTCCTGGCCTTTATGCCCATATCTGGCCTATCGTCACATCTCAGTCTTTTCCTCCTATAACCAAACTGGAAATGACAAAAGGCATCAGAAGACCTCATGTGAGTCCGGCTTTGCCATTTCCTACCTTTGTGACCCTAGGCGGGTAGCTTACCCTCCCCGAGCCTATTTCTTCATCCGCAATGTGGCCTGACAGCCTGTACTTCTTGGAATTGTTGTGCAAGAGGTAACAAAACAAATGCCACTTTGAATACCACTTTGAAAGCTGTAAAGCTCCATACAAGTTCATTTGTAGAATTCCTTTGAGATGTTGCCTGCGGCGGCCATCCCTGTGTTTAAAACCTTTCTCCTCCGATCACTGTTCTCCACAGGCTATCTTAACTTCCTCTTGGAAGGTGCCAGGCCTCAGGCTGCTTATCTCAGCCACACCACCCACTGGCAGAGGCAGAAGGCAGCCCCCGTCTTCCCTCCACCATCGCACTGGCCAGACACCATATGCACAGAGGGCCACACTAATGCCTGAGAGGACAGGGGTGGGCTTCCTGACTCGGAGCATCTAGTGAGAAAGTCAAGCCTGTAGACTTGCACCCAACCACAGCAATGTGAATGTACTTAATGCCACAGAACTGGAGACGGAAAAATGGGCAGAACGATAAATGACGTGTCCCATGTATTTTGCCCTACTTTTTTTTTTTTTTAAAGAAAAAAGATACGTGTGTAGGAAAAGCTCTGGAAAATTGATGCCATATTCTTCCCAGTGGTTACTTATGAACAAATAAGATTCTCCATTTACAGAGAAGTTTTTAAGAAGGAAGGCAACACTGTTGTAATGATGATGCAGTTTCCTTTCTTAAGGATTACTGTTTTTTGCTGTATTTTTTGCTGTACTCCTGGGTTCTGAAGTCGAGCAGGACTCTCAACAAGTATTTTGTCCCTACCATCTAGAACAAGGCAGGTGGGGTGCCTGGGTGGCTCAGTCGGTTAAGCAGCCAACTCTGGATTTTGGCTCGGGTCATGATCTCAGTCCTGAGATCTAGCCCTGGGTTGGGCTCTGCACTCAGTGGGGAGACTGCTTGAGGATTCTCTCACTCTCTCCCTCTCCCCCTCCACCTGCTCATGCACGTGCTCTCTCTCTCTCAAGTAAATAAATGAATCTTTTTTAAAAAATCAAGAAAAAGGCAGTTGTACAAATGTGCGTTAGTTGAGCTTATGAGTCAAAACTGATAAACTAGAAGAAAATAAATATTTTTTCTTTGGGATCTAGCACATGGAAGACAGTGTGCTGGACCCCAGAGGTGTGACAGCTCAGCAGAGCTTGGATCGGAGTGGGGGGGCCCAAAATGGAATGCCACAAGGCAAGGCACAGGAGCACAGAGGTGAGGAGCAGGAACAGGGTGATCGGCGTAGAGATGAAAGAAGAGGCCACAAGAGACTGAATCCCCAAGCTGGTGACCAGTGGGGGGTGGGCGGGTGACTCCCCAGCAGGCGTGAACCCCACCAAGGGACTTCGAACAAGTTGCTTGGTTCTTTTGCTGTTACCCCCCGCACCCCGCTGCCCCCACCTGTCGTGACCCCCACGTGGGGATAATGACAACAGGTTGCCGGGAGGTGGAAAGAGAAGTAGCAGGAAGAGTGCCGTGGGCGCTGGCAGCCGAGGGCCCCTGGCGGGTATTGCCTGGCAGCTGAGGAGCAGTGCAGAGAGGCAGCATTCCAGGAGCTGGGAGGCCCCGGGCCCTGGGCCACGTTTGGCCTGTCTGGTGGCAGGTGACAAGGGGGCTGGCAGCCCAGTGTTCCTCCCCTGCCCACCCCCAGTCCTTGATGACTCACCCAGACTCAACGAGTCCCCCTTCCCAGCACCCCTCAGCACTGCATCCAGCTGGACACCCTGCACCCAGCTCTGCCTCATCTCCCACCACCTTATCCTGCTTTCTAGCCCTGAGACCCTGTCCGCCCCTGGTGGGCCGGCAAGAGCTCAGGATCACGGCACAGTCCCCTGCCCCTCCTGGCACCGGGGCTGTCTTGTGGGAGGGCCCCTTTTGCCTTGGGAATCCCTCCCTCCTGCCCAGTTCCTGCCTTTATCTGTAGGCCCCGGGCTCCTGGGAGCAAGATTGTTTTGCTCCTCTCTGTATGGCCTATATCACAGATTCAGAGTTTGTTGGAAAAAAGAAGGGCAAGGAAGGAATTTTTTTTTTTTTTAAGATTTTATTTATTTATTTATTTGAGAGAGAGAGAAAGCACATGAGAGGGGGGAGGATCAGAGAGAGAAGCAGACTCCCTGCTGAGCTGGGAGCTGGATGCGGGACTCAATCCTGGGACTCCAGGATCAAGACCTGAGCCAAAGGCAGTCGCTTAACCAACTGAGCCACCTAGGCACCCTGGAAGGAACTTACTCTTGTCTTTTTCCCCAGCTGGGCCCCAGAGAAGGAAAGCCATGTCCTGGTTCCTCTCCTTGCCCCTCGCCTCAGCCTGCTGATGTAGAAACCAGCCTGTTTGGTCCTCAGCCGGCAGGATGGCTCTGGGCCACCCGCCTGTCTAGCAGAGGGCGGCTGGCACAGGCCCTGAGGATAAGGCAGCCCGCACCCTGGCAGATGCAGGCCAAGCATGCACACAAGCACTGTCACGCCCGCGCCGCCTGCCCTCTCCCTCCCCACCCCCGTGCCCCCCTCCCCCGACCCTATTCAGCAGGCATGTCACAGGCTGCCCTCAGGGCCTGTGCCCAATTCTGGGCACGGGTCAGTGGGCACAGGGCAGAGTACTGAGGCAGCAATGCGGAGAGGAGGGGCCCCGACCCCCAGGGAAAGGGGCAGACTTGGGGGTTAGGGGGAGCTCCAGGCACAGAAAACAGCATCCCCCCCACAAAAAAAAAAAACAGTATCCCTAGGAGGTACCCGCATTCCAAAATGCCAAGCAGACGCCACCAGCAAGTGAGGACGCAGGCGAAGGGTCTCGCATTCTGTGCTTTATGCTGGGGGCCAGGGTTTCTCAAGCAGGGCCCTCCTGTGCACTCTGGGGAGGTCGGTGAGCTAGCCCTCCTCTCGTTTAGGTCCCAATCATAGACTGAACATGGGAGCGCGTGCACCGCCGAAGATTTCAGTGCCTGTAGAGCATTATTTCTGGGCTCAGATGGGCTCAGGACTTGCAGGGAGCCAGGCAGCATTTCCTGACCCCAGGCGCCGGGTGTTGCTTGAGGGCAGTTCTGCATTATTCACATTTCTCTCCCCTAAGCAACAGGCCAGAGCTGTTCCCTAGCAGAGGAAGTGGCTTGGCCTCTTTCTCTGCGGAAGGGTGTCGGAGCCTGCTGGGAAATTCACACCATCTTCTTGTTTTTCTCTGGCTTGCTTCTTGGGCAGCCTGCCTTCTCCCCAGGTGATCCTTACCACCCCCGGTGAGGCTCCCAGCCTTTTCGGATCTCCCCATTTCACAAAGTCTTACCCTTGTGGTCATGATTCGGTTGTCCAACCTGCTCTTGTCCTAATTTCTGCTTCTTTATTTTACCCTCTTTATCTTTTTACCTGTTCACCTTTTGTAACCTGGGGCTGCATTGTATTTACTTCTACTGATAAGTAAGCATGGAGGATAGCAGTGATTTTAAATCTGTCCCCATAACCTTCCCTCATAAGTGCCCTAATTTCTGTATTATTTCTGTGTCTGCTTTAAAAAGTCAACTTTTGACAGGGCCCTGAAAGAGAGATTTTGTGGGTTTGTTGTTGTTGTCGTTTTTCATTTACCCTCCTCGTCACTTGCAAGTCCTTCCCAGATTAGACATTTAACTTTCCCTTTCCCCTTCACCCCATGCTCTTCTTGTGGTTTTTTTTTTTTTTTTTTTTCTTTATTCTGCCACAGACTTGTGCTGAGTTAGTGACTCTGGACAAGGGCAGCCGTGCCCATGGTGTGGGTGCTAGGCCGGCTCTCATCCCTCCCCTCGGAGGCAGGTCCCTTCAGCCTCCAATTGCCAACCCCTGTCCACTGCTGTCCTCCAGTAACATCTGCAGGCATGAGGAATTCCAGAAGAGTCTCTCCTGTGCCTTCTCCCTGCCTGCGCTCATCACAACCGGGAAGGCCTCAGGGAGGGGATGGACTGTGAAATTGCTCCCCACATTCTCTGCCTGCAACTTGGGATTGGACCCTCGAGTCAAGCTGTTACTGCTCCCAAAGCAAGCTTCCCAGTTGGGTGTTATGGAGGCCCTGGGGGTGCCCCAGCCCTGGGAAGGCTCAGAGAGAACAGGCTCCAGCTGGAGGGGAATGGGCGAGACAAGGGCCTGTGCTCGGCGTTGGTGGCCAGGGGGTGGCACACCTGGGTGTGGGGTAGGAAGTGGGCCCTAGAGAGCGAATGGGGGAGGGTGTATGCTAGAAGAGAGATGCTCTGGGACCATTTGGGTCTGGAGGGCTGAACAGGAGAGGTAGGAGTCCAGGCGGGTTGTTCAGGAGTCTGACAGACAGGCCTCCGCTGGCCCATGAACCCAGGGAGGCAGGGTGAGGGAAGAGGGTGGGCAGGTGGTGTGTGGAGGTCCTGAGCTGGGGGAGAGGAACTGGAGGGCCACCTTGGGGAGGAGGATGGGGCGGGAGCCAGGTGTGAGTGAGGCTGTCGTGGGAGAAGAGCTGGGTGGGATGGTGATGAGTATGGGCTCCAGAATCCTTCCTCCACTCTCAAACCGCTGCCCCTCTCCCAGCCTCAGTGTTCCCATCTGTGAAATGGGGGCTCGTCCTGGCTCCCAGGGTTGTTATGGGCAATGCACAGGGCCTGGCAGCTAGTAAGCCCTTAGCCTTCCTGAGGACGGGGGAGGAAGAGCCTGAGAGGTGGGAGCCAGTGCCCAGGGCAGTGGGGTCATTGGCCTGGGCTGTCCCTGGTGCCTCTCCTTCAGCCGGGACTCAGGAGGCCCAGGACTCTTCCTGTTGGAGAGGACACATCACAGGTGTCCCCAACTTTCCTGGCTTCTCTCCTGCCCACGCCCTGGGGTGCCCTGCAGCCTCTGGGGTCCCTTCCTACTCCCCCTCTTGTCCACATCCAAAACATCCCAGGACCAGTGCCGGCACCACCCTGGCCCTTCTTTTTCTTTCCTTGACAGGCATCCCTTCTCCCCACTAGGCTCACAGACGTGATGGCATCACTTCCTCACCTTCTGGCTGTTGAGGTCCCGGGGTCAGGTTGAACCCCTTTACCTGCTGTGTTTTCCTGCCTCAATGGCCTGGCCCTGGTGTCCCCCCCTCCTAACCGCCTTTGTCTACACCAGCCATCCCCTACCGGGAACAAGCCTGCCTTCTCTGTCACTTCTCCTTCAGGGCATCCATGTGGCCCCTGATCCCAGCTCTGTCTCCTGAAGCCACTTCTCTTGGGCTTCCGAGTGCCCCCTCTTAGAGCTGTGTCAGGACACTGACCAGGGTTGTTCCTCCCCCTTACTTGGGTCCCCTGAACTCTGTGAGGCCAGTGGCCCTGCCGTTCTGCCTTGAGGCCCTGGGCTTGGCGTGGCACCTGCTGCATGATGCTTCGAGGTGAAGGAGAGAAAGCAAGGCACCGCACACTCAGCACTGTGGGGTGAGGGCACCGATCCCCATGTGTTTTCTGACCCTCGCGTCTCTCCTTAGAGCAAAGACCACCCGGAATCCCAGCAGAGACCTCCCGGGATGCTCTGGGCATGGCCTCTCGAGCCCCCCAGCAGAGCAGCCAGCTGGCAGAGGAGATCCCAGGCTTCCTGGACGCCTTCCTCTGCGACTTCCCAGCGCCGCTGAGCCTAGAGAGCCCTGTGCCATGGAAGCTCCCGGGGACAGTGCTGAGCCAGGAGGAGGTGGAGGGCGAGCTGGCCGAGCTGGTGATGGGCTTCCTGAGCAGCAGGTAGGAGGCAGACCTGCCAGGAGGGGACAGCACGGGCCGGGAGCAAGGGGCTTGGCACGTGCCACCGGCTGAACTTGACCGCAACTCCCGCTCACCCCACATGCCCTGTCCTGTGCCAGTTATGCTCCCTAATGACATCCCCGTGACAGGGCCGCATCACTTCCCCAGGGCTGCCGTCACAAAGTAGCCCGGATTGTCTCATAGTTCTGGAGGCCAAAGGTCAGAGATCAGGGTGTCGGCAGGGTCGAGCTCCCTCAAAGGCTGTGGAGAATTGGTTCCAGGCCTTTCTCTCAGCTGCCAGTGTTGCCAGCAGTCCTTGGGGTTCCTTGGCTTGTAGAGGCATCCCTGCAGCCTGGCCTTCTTGTCACATGGCATCTGCCCTGCACGTCTGTGTCTTCACGTGGCATTCCCTCCCTGTTTAGGTCTCTTCTCTTGTAAGGACACCAGTCCTATGAGATTGAGGGCCAGTATGACCTCATCTTACACCTGCAAAGACCCTAATTCCACATTCTGAGCAGGTTAGGACTTTTCAGTATATCTTTTGGGGGGACACAGTCCAACCCATGACAGGCGCAGTCAATCCTGTTTCTGTCTCATTTCACAAATTGGGAGGCAGAGGCCTCAGGGTGGGGGCAGGGCCAGGCCATGTGCCCCTAGTCAAATGACCCAAGAGGTGATGGTGCTGTCCCCTGTTCCCAGGCCAGGCAGCTGAGGCACAGAGGTGAGACTTGAAGGGAGAAAGCAATAGACAGTAAAGGCTAGCGGCCCATGCAGCGTCTGCGTGAACCTCATCCCTCCCCAGGGGCCGGGCCCACAGTCCCTAGTCACTGTGTCACCCCTAAAGTCAGACCATGCCCCCAGCCTCAGTATCCTGGCATTTTAGTGTTCCCAAGCATGCTTCGAGCCAGCTCGATCCCTGCACACACACCCCAAGGGCCTGCTTGCTAGGATCCAACAGAGTTAATGACTTTTACCCCGTACAGTATGGGAGCCCAGGTCACTGAGCATGAAGGTCGGTGTGAGCTGGCCTGGTCCATCCTGACAGCCCCACGGCCCCACAGAGCTCAGGAGGACATGCCCAGTGACCATGTCCCTTTAGGGTGTGGCATGTGCAGAGGGTGTTACTGGCCTGTTTTGTTCTGCGTTGAGGAAATATTTTAGAGGCAGGTGGCATAAGGCGAGTCGGTGGAACAGAATAGGTCAGAGTTGCTGGATGTGGGGGAGGGGAGGGGAGGGCTCCCAGGGCTCTGCCTACCTCAGGGCCCGGGGCCGCAGGGTCTGTCCCACCGGCAGCCACTGGGCCTCCTGTGGGGGCTTTAGGGGCGGTGGGAGGAATTGCAGGCCTGGGAGGATTGGTGCCTATCTGCCCCTATGCGCGAGCCCAGAGCCCGGGGAGAGTGAGAGCACCCAGCATAAAGCCTGCTGTGTTGGAGATGACCTGTCCGCGGGGAGAGAGAGGAAGTGACCTGGGGACGGAGGCAGGAGAGCCCCAGGCTGGTGGCTCAGAGTCAGAAGAGGGCAAGCTGGGTGCCTGGGTGGCTCAGATCGTTAGGCATCTGCCTTCGGCTCAGGTCATGATCCCAGGGTCCTGGGATCGAGTCCTGCGTCAGGCTCCCTGCTCGGAAGGGGGCCTGCTTCTTCCTCTCCCTCTGCTGCTCCCCCTGCTTGTGCTCTTTCGCTCTCTCTGTCAAATAAATAAAATCTTAAAAAAAAAAAAAAAGAACTTAACTACATCATAGCAATAACAATTAAAAAAAAAAAGAAGAAGAAGAGGGCAAGCTATAGGGCCAAGCCTGGGAGGGCCACCAGGGTAAGCAGTCAGTCCACTGGTGGGGGGAGGAGAAGGCAGAGGAGTGACATGCCCAGAGGGGCAGGATCCCAGAAGGTGGGGCTGGTTTTGCTCCATGGAAGTGGAGATGGAAGCAGGTGAGGAGGAGGAGGGTGGCCAAGCAGGAGCAGGTGACCGGCCCTCCTGCCCAGGGAGGGGCCTGAGCTTTAGAAGTCGGGGGCCTGACTAGAGGGGTGTGATGGGTGCAGGGCCTTGGGTGTGAGCGGGTTTTAGTTATGTTGGAGGGCAGGTGTCTAGGCTACACGTAGGAGAAAAGCAGGACTTGCTTGAGGTGACGGGGCATGCCCATGAGGCCCTGGTGGTAGGCCCTGGGCTCAGGCATTGAATAGGCACCCTGTTAATTAGCAGGATGGTGGAGCAGGCCTGAGACTATTAGCCATGAGGGAGAGGCCAAGGGTCATGGCCCCCATCAACTTCCTAACAAATCCATCTTAAAACACCTTTAAAACATAATATTTTAAAGTGTATTTTCTACTCATCTTGATGGATTTGTTTTCAGTTCCTTTTGTTCTTTTCTTGTATTTCTTCCCTGTGCAGACACAGTGTTCATACGTGTGATCACGTGTTGTCTACTCTGGGTCTGACTGTCAGGAGCACCCTCACAGACGTTCCTCACAGCTCCCTGGCCGCTCCTGTCCCTGTCCCCTGCTTCCCATCCCTGCGGCTGGCGTGTAGGCCCCTGGGCGCACGGGGCCCCAAGCATAGTGGTGCACGGTGTTTTCTCAGATTGTAAATGGTGTCCTCCATGAGACTGTTGGGAAGTCAGATCACCAAGTTCAAGGGTGCAGTGATTTACGTCCTGTCTTCCCCCTTGTTGTGAGCGGTTTTGTGTCCCATCTCAGGTCCCCGAGCAATGCACACCTTATGCTATAATTATTCTTCTGCATTTTCATCTCGGCTGCTATGCAGCAAACTTGAAAACCCCAGAGCAGGTGGAACTAGAGTGTTTCTTGGGTACCTGGGCCTTGCACCCACCTTCTGTTCACTGCAGCATCTTCTGGAGTCTTTAAGAGCCCTGACTGCTGCAGGGCCTGAGTGCCTGGAGGGTGTATGGGGGCTGGGGTGGGGGGTAGCCCCTGGATGGGGAGGGAGGGAGCATCCAGGAAGCGAGGCCTATGGCCTGAGGCCAGGCATTGTCTGTGTTCCCCAGGCCGGAAGCTGCTTCCTGGCCCCAGTGACCTTTGCAGGCCTGCAGGAATCTACGGCACCACCTCCCCAGGAGCAAAGAGAACAGCGCCCCTTCTCCCTGCTGTGAAAAAGGAAAACCCAGTGGTTAGCAGGAAATCCCCAAATGGCAGGGGAACTCATTTCTCATGTCTTAGCTGGTTGTTTTTCAAAGGCGGTTCCAGAGGCCTCTCCCCTGAGTCACCCTCTCATTTTAAAAAATCAAAGATTCATCCCTGTAAATTCCTGAGACCATCTATAGACACACCGTGGATGCCCAGCCCCCAAAGGGAAGTGACCCATTTGCCTGGCTGTTGGGAGGTCCTTGCCCTCAGGGAAAAGCCAGGTGTGTCTGCCCAGTGGAGAATCACTGGCTACCCTGGGCGTGGGCCCCCAGCCCTTGAGGACAGACACATTGTCTGGCCTATGAAGGGTTCCCACTGGTGGGGAGGCAGATTCCAGGGTCTGGATGCATCGAGAGGTATAGGGGCAGCAGAGGAATGGACCCCTTATGCGCAGGGGAGCCAGGGAGGGCTTTCCATGGACGTAGTGTGGGAAGGACTGCAGGCCAAACAGCTTAAACAAAAATGTGTTGTCTCAGAGTTTTGGAGGCTGGAAGTCCAGGATCAGGGTGGATCTGACGTAGGGCTGGTTACTTCTGGTGATTTCTGGCTCATCACCCCACCTTCTGCCTTCATCTTCACATACAGTTCCCCCCTGTGTGCATCTGTGTCTGAATGTCCCCCTTTAAAAAAAAAAAAAAGATTTATTTATTTGTCAGAGAGAGAGCGCACCCAAGTAGGGGGAGATGCAGAGGGAAAAGCAGACTCCCGCTGAGCAGGGAGCCCGATGCAGGGCTCGATCCCAGGACCCCGTGATCATGACCTGAGCCGAAGGCAGGCCCTTAGCCGACTGAGCCACCCAGGTGCCCCCTGAATGTCCCCTTTTTATAAGGACACCGGTGTTGGATTAGGGACCCACCCTCCTCCTGTACGACCTCACTACAACTAATTGCATCTGTTCCTAAATCAGGTCACATTCTGAGACACTGGCAGCTAGAACTTCAACATACGAATTTTGAGGGACACAATTCAACCCATAAGACTCCTGACACTCTAGAGGGCCCCAGCTGGTATTGGTGGCCAGCTGTCATCGGGCTGGACGTTGGGCAGTGTGTGCAGCCCGGCCATGGGGGCCAGCAGACACATCTTCTCCCCACCACCAGCCCCCCACCCACGTTTGGTGTAGCTCAGGACCTGTCCCATCCAGCTCCCCGAGGCCCAGAGGCCGATCTGCTTGCTGCCGCACGTTGTGGCACAAGCAGTCATCGCCTCCTCCGGGAGGGCCTCCTTGAGCAGAAAGGGGTTCTCCATCTGGAGCATTCGGGGAGGCACTGGTGTATTAGCTTCTGCCGAGGTGCCAGCCCCACTTCACTCCTTGTTCCTGTCCCCAGGAGCGCCCCGCCACCACTTGCTTCATCTCTGGCCCACGAGGCAGTTTCCCGGCTGCTACAGACGGACCTTTCTGAGTTTAGGAAGTTGCCAGGGCAGGAGGAGGAGGAAGAGGAGGAAGATGACGACAAGGAAGAGAAGGCCCCTGTGACCTGTGAGTTCTCTTCCCTCTCTGGCCCGGAGGCTTAGCAGGCGACAGACTCACCCGCCAGATGAGGGACGGGGTGGGGGTGAGGGGGTGGTGCCTTTCCTGGTTTGCTGGTGGAAGGGCGGTCGTGGGCAGCATGTGGCTGAGGGCCAAGGAAGGGCAGCGGCCACGCGTGCTCCTGACGGTGCGGCGGGGTCAGGATGCAGAAAGAGCGCCCACTCCAGCATCAGGTCGGCAGGGGGAGCGCAGCCGCCGTCTCCCTGAGCTTCCGAACTGCCCAGGAAATGAATAATGCTTTTCCCGTTCTACATGGGAGGAGGCTGAGGTGGCACCTTGGTCGCCCACTTGCTCTTCTGCCTCAGCTGACACTGCTTCAGGGTGGCGTGGGAGTCAGGAGGGTGATGTGTGCACGGCTCCTGGGGGCGGCTTCAGGGTCCAGCTGGTAGAAAATGCCAGCACTTGGGCCTGTTCCCCGGGCTGATCCAACTCAGGACCCCGTCAGATGGGGGCTCCACGGCATCTGAGGGCTAGCTTGGGGAGGGGCCGAAGGGGCCTGTGGGTCGGCCTCCTCCTGGGATACTGGTTAGCAGGGCGCACCCCAAGCCACCCGGCACAGCCAGGGGAACCCAGGAATGGGCAGTGAACCCCTTCATAAAAAGTCAGGGCTCTTACTTTGCATATCTTTCTTTCACTTTCCTAATACAGTAGGCTCCCCTCATCTGAGGGGGATGCATTTTAAGACCCCCAGGGGATGCCTGAAACCGCAGATGGTACCAAACCCTATATATACTGCATTTTTTCCTATACATGCGTACCTATGATAAACTTTAATTTATAAACTAAGCACAGTAAGAGATTAACAATAACTGATACTAAAATAACGATATACTGTAATAAAAGTTATATGAAGGTGGTCCTCTCTATCAATATCTTAGTGTACTGTACTCACCCTTTTTCTGGTGATGATGTGAGATGGTAAAATGCCTGCGTGATCTGATAAGATGAAGTGAGGTGAGTGACGCAGGCTTTACAGTGTAGCGTTGGGCTACTGTTGACCTTCCGACAGTACAAATGGGATGACCCCGTTTCCAGACCGCAGTTGACCGCCTTGTGCCCGAAACCCCGGAAAGCGAAATCTTGGATCTGGGGGGACTACTGTACAATTTGTTGATTTGGTCCCTTTATATTTTGCATATGATTACTTCCATCTTGTCCCATATTTGTTATCTATGTTCCTTTAAGCTTAGCACGAGAGCGAGCGGTGAGGGCAAAGCAAGGAACAGGGGGGGGGTGGGCTGGGAGACAAACCCACACAGCCCCTCACTTCAGCACATGCTGAGTTCTCGTCCGTGTCCCCGGCCTTTTCCGTGGCTCCCTGCCCACATTCCATTCCAGCACGGCCTCGCATTCCTGCCTGGGAGGTGCGGGAGACAGTGGCCCACAGTGACAGGCAGCTATTGTCCTCCTCAGAGCCCCACAAAGGGAGCGCGCCGCCCCAGAGTCCCGGCGGGAAACCAGCGCCACCTGCTGGCGGGAAGGCCCCGGGCGGTGGCTGACGCCCGCCGAGCCCTACCCCTGGGGGCGCCTGCAGGCCAGGGAAGGGGGGAGGAAATCACAGCCTGCCCCCGCCTGCCGTGCAGGCCTGGGCTCGCAGCCTTGATCAGCTGTCCCTGTCACTGGAGCAGAACATAGTAAAGTCTATCATCTCGAAGCCCTTCTTGCAAAATTGGCTTCCCGGCAGGTGATAAAAGCACCACTGCTCAAGGACAGAGATATGACTAAGACCTCTCTGTGGCTGGGTCATGGGGAAACACCAGCTGGCTCCTCTCCAGTAGGCTGGACCTGTGGGCGCCAGGGTGAGGCTCTCAGCCTGGAAAGCAGGCATCTTCTGCTGGCGGCATCAGGAGTCAGTGAGCGGCCGATTCTCCCGTTGCTTATCCATTGCTTATCATTGTCAGTGGTAATTGCTTTTGCTCAAGCCGAAATTCAAGTTCAAACGTGTTGAAGGAAATGGTAGCACAACCTAAGGCAAGAGAGTACGCGGCACCCTGTGCCTCCCTGGGCGTCTCAGGCCTAATAAAAGCAGAGCCCAGGGCGCCTGGGTGGCTCAGTCGGTTAAGCCTCTGCCTTCAGCTCAGGTCGTGATCCTGGGGTCCTGGGATCGAGCCCCGAATCAGGCTCCTTGCTCGGCAGGGAGCCCACTTCTCCCTCTGCCTGCCATGCCCCCTGCTTGTGCTTGCTCGCTCGCTCTCTCTCTCTGACAAATAAATAAATAAAATCTTTAAAAAAAAAAGCAGAGCCCAGAGGGAGGGGGAAGGAACCCAGCAGCCCAGATAGTCTTCTGAGCACAGCCGTCTACAGCGGAGAGGAGGCTAGGGAGGCAGTGCTGTGCCGTCCAGCTGAATGAGGGGTCTCTGACTTGTTGGCAGGGGATGCACTGGGCCAAGCTCGTGTGGACCTGTCTTCCCGGAGCTAAGCCTTCCTGTACCCACAGCCCCTCAGGCCAGCCCAGCTGGTCTCCCACTTCTTGCCAAACACCTGCATGGCGTCTGTGTCCTGGATGTGCTGGCGGTGGCCAATTCTAGACACACACACCTCGCCTTCACGTGTGGAATCCCTCGACATGTCTTCCATGGCCTCTCATGCTCACAGACCCTCTCTGCCTTCCCTGGCCTCTGCCCTTCTCTTTTTCTTCTGCGGCCTTCACCTTTGGGCAGGAGCTCTTCCTTCTCCAACACCCCCGCCAAGTCCTTCAAGTGTGGCCTGCGACTCTCCTCAGAGTCTGCCCTTGAACACCCCTCCGAGGCGACGGGCCCTGACTCACCTGTGCCAACTTCATGCACCCTGGTCAGCAAGAGTCCCAGGAGGGTTTTGTGTGTGGAAATGGCCTGAGCCTCTGAGGCACACCACCCGAGGATTCCTTGGGACCTGTCCATTGTTAGTTCCTTGGTTAGCTTTTCTTTAGAAGGCAGGTTTAGGTAGGATTTGGGGGGGGGGGTGTTGTAGGGGCTGTTACCTGTTGTTGTGTAACAAATTCCTCCTGAAATTTAGTGGGTTAAAATGAACATTTATTATCCCATAGTTTCTGTGGGTCTGGAATTTGGGAGCTGCTGAGCTGGTGGTTCTGTCCCAGGGTCTCTCATGGGATCGTGGTCCTGAGCTTGTGGCCAGTGGGGCGGAGGTTCCATTTCCAAGGGGTTCGGTCACTTGGCTGTTAGCAGGAGGCCTCAGTCCCTCCCCGTGTGGACCCTCCACGGGGCCGCTTGGGTGTCCTCACACCATGGCAGCTGCTTCCCTCGGGGCCAGTGACTCACCAGGAGACGAAGAGAGAGAGAGACAGAGACAGACAGGGAGGGAGAGAGAGCGTGCCAGGTGGGAGCCGCAGTGCCTCTTAGGAAGCAGCAAATGGTCACTTCCAGTCGATTCTGTTTATTAGGAGCAGGTCCCTAAGGCCCATGCTCAAGGGGAGGGAACTGGGCTCCCAATCAGGCATCAAAGAATAATGGACATATTTTGAAACCATCACCTGGGGCTAACAGTTGTGATGGAAAATTGAGAAAACACCAAAAAAGTATTCTTAAGGAAAAACATCACCCGTGGAGCCCCACCTGCAGACACCCACTGCTGACATTTTGATTGTATGCTTTTCCTGCCTTTAATTTTCTGGTCCAAGCAGTTGAAGGCCTTTTCAGGTCCTCATGATCAAACTGTGTGTGGGATTTTCTGTTCTCTTTTAGTGACATTTTTTTCCTTAATGTTTTTTCCTTAATATTGTGACATAGCATTTTACATGCTCACGCACTCTTTAGAAGCCCGTTTTTGTTTTACCCTTTAATTTTTTTCCATTAAGCTTTGAGATAACTGTAGGCTCTCATGCTGTTGCAAGAAATAACACAGAGGAATTCTACGTATCCTTTACCCAGTTCCCCCAACGGTAATGTCTTAAAAAACTATAGTAAACTATCGCGACCAGGATCTTGACATAGTCAAGATATAGAACAGTTTCATCCTACAGGGATCCCTCATGTTATCCTTTGTGGTCACCCTAATGCCCCATGCTCCTGTCCCTAACCCTGACAACCATTAATCTTCTCTATTTCTATAATTCTTTCATTTCAAGAATGCCTAGAAATGGGATCATAGAGTATGTAACTTTTGGGGATAGGCTTTTTTCACTCCACATCACTCTAGGGAGATTCATCTGGGTTTCTGTAATGCGCCAGGAGCTCACTTACTCCTTCCTTCCTTCCTTCCTTCCTTCCTTCCTTCCTTCCTTCCTTCCTTCCTTCCTTCCGCGAGTAGTATTCCGTGGCATGATATACCGAAGTTTACCCGCTCGCGGGTTGAAAAACATCTGGGCCATTTCCAGTTTTTGCCTATTACAGGTGAAGCTGCTGTGAACCCTGGGGCACGCAGGGTTTTGTGCACGTGCCGTCTTAATTTCTCTGGGATAAATGCCCAGGGGTGCAGTTGCTGGGCAGTGTGGCGATTGCATGTTTAGTTGTGAAAATCATGTTTAATAGCAGCTTAATTCTTCATCAAGAGAATAGACCATAATTTACTCTGTCACTGGATACCGATTACTTCTAATTAATGTGCAATTATAAATGATTTTATACTTTGTCCTGAAATTATCTTTGAGTTTCTGGCTCTTTCCTTGGGGGTGGGCTCCCATGAGTGGAGTTGCTCACTGTGGGATGGGAGGCTCCTTCCTGTGCATATTGCCCAAGCAGACATCGCTTGGTGCCCATGACATAGGCTATCACGCATAGTTTACCGGGCTGGGAGGCTCAGAATGCCCCTGGGGCTGATGGGTTGGTGGGGCCTGTGCAGGCTTTTGGGGGCGCTGTTGGAGAGCTGCAGGGGCCCCGGGGAAGGGGGGCAGGCAGCTTGAGTGGAGCCCTGCTGCTTCCCTAACAGTTCTCTGTCATGCGCATCAGTGCTGGATGCCAAGGGCCTGGCGCAGAGTTTCTTTAACCAGCTCTGGGAAGTGTGCAGCCAGTGGCAGAAGCAGGTGCCCTTGATCGCCCGGCTTCCTCAGCGGCAGTGGCTGGTCTCCATGCACGCCATCCGGAATACGCGCCGCAAGATGGAGGACCGGCACGTGTGCCTTCCCACCTTCAACCAGCTCTTCGGCCTGTCCGTGAGTGCTCCACCTGCAGTGCTCCTCCTCCCGGGCCCCAGTCAGAACAGCCACAGAGGCCTTGTGAAGGGCGTGGGTGGGGGCACCTGGGCTTCCGAGCAGAGCTGCCAGCCAGAGCTGAGGCGGGAGTGATGCCCGTAGCTGTGCTCTGAAGGGGGCAAGGCCAAGCACGTCACAGGGAGGCTCAGAGGACCGAGTCATTGACCCAGCACTTCTGGGCCACTTTGCATTCCCAGCTGAGGGACTGAGGAAAGGGAATGATCTGCCTGAGCCTGTTAGAAGGGGAGGCCCCAGGAGTCACGTTCGCCCCAGACTCACAGTTGCTGAGTCCTGCTTTGTCTCAGGCACCAGGAGCCACCTGGTATCTTCCCTCACTTTATACTCCAGCAACTCATAACAGAAGGTGAACCGAGGCTCTGGAGGCTTGTCCTTTCCTTTTCCAAGTCTTGCCACTCCTAAGTGCTTGAGTCAGGATGACCTACCTGATGGCCAAGGCCGTGCTGATTCTCCCAGACCTACCCCACTGCGCGCCTGGGCTCCAGCCCCAGATGAGAGCCTCCGGCTAGGTGACGGCGTGGGTCAGGGCCAGGTCGGTGTGACTCCCGCTGCACTCCCCTCCAGGACCCCGTGGACCGAGCCTACTTCGCCGTGTTTGATGGTCATGGAGGGGTGGATGCCGCACGGTATGCCGCCGTGCACGTGCACACCAACGTTGCCCGCCGGCCCGAGCTGCCCACAGACCCCGCCAGAGCCCTCAGAGAAGCCTTCCGGCGCACCGATGAGATGTTTCTCTGGAAAGCCAAGCGAGAGGTGAGAACCGGTGAATGGGCCTTGCGTGCAGTGTGTGGGCCAACAGCTGTCACATTGGAGAGGCCCGGCCCCGGCCGAGGGAGAGAAATCAGAGCACTTGGTGGTGTCAGAAGGTCCCCATTAAACTCTGCTGGCCATCATGTGACTTCATTCTTACGGTACAGGGAGGCTGGTTTTTCATTTGAATAAAGGAGCGTGAAGCTTCCCTGGCCCCGCAGCAGCATGGACCTGCCCCACTCTGGTGGGGGTGCAGGCTTCCCAGGGAAGGCAGCCTGTTGTAAAATGCACCAAGGATTCTGTTTTGCTCAGATATGGCAAGATGACAGGCACAGAAGCCACCTTGAAAGGGGAGTTTGATTACTTCCAGTGCCTGAGAGGAGGCCCCAGGGTTGGTCCGGAGGCAGAGGGAGGGAGCACCATATGGCGGGGCCTTCAGGTGGCCTCACACCGAGGCCTGGGCGAGGCAGGGGGAGGCGGGGCAGGCACGTCAGGGCAAGTGGAGGATTGGATAGTTTGAATAACCTGGTTGGGCTCTGGGCTACCGGGGCTGCCCCCAGCCATCCAGGCCAGGGGAAAGAGCCTGGCGGGAGAGACAGAGGATGTGGCTGAGGACACGGGTTCAGACCAGCTCGCTCATGCAAGAAGTTTGTGCGCCTGGGGGAGACATTTGCTATCTTTAGGGACCAGCCGTCCTGGGAGGGGCATTCTCTCCACCATTAGCAAGTACCCCAGTTTGTCAGAGCATCTGAAAATAGGGGCGCCTGACTGGCCCCAACGGAAGCGCATGGGACTCTTGATCTCGGGGTTGTGAGTTTGAGCCCCATGTTGTGTGTAGAGATTACTTAAAAATTTTAAAAATCTTAAAAAATGTTTTTTTTAAAAAGAAGAAAATATTGAAAATAAAACCCATGATTAATACACGGCCCCCTCTCCCCTTGCTCACCCGGGCAGGGTCTTGGCAGGCTGCTGGTGCCTGCTGGGTGTGTTCTTTCCTCGGGAATAGTAGCCCTGTAGGGATCAGGCACTTGTTTCTGAAAGAACGCATCCAACCCCTCCTCTGTGAACTTCCCACCCACTGAACCTTACCTGCAGAACTTCCGTGGGGCCCTCCCAGCAGCCCTGCCAGGTAGCTACTAAAATTGTGTCCATTTTAGACATCGGGAAACTGAGGCCCAGAGAGCTTAACGGACCTGCCCCAGTTGACATGGCTCATCGGGAGACCTGGAAGGGGGTACAGTGTTATCAGACACTCTGAGCACAGACCCCAGCAGAAATCAGCAAAGCCAGGCCTTGCATCTTAACGGAAAACCGTATAGCATCTAGAACTGTCACATGGGAGCTCGGTGAAAAACTGACATGCCTCAGCCCCCGGGCCACCTCCCAGAGTAACAGTTCTCTGAAGCAGGTGTTCAAATTAGGTTACTATTATTTTAAGCTAGCTTTATTAACATATAATCGACACATAACAGATCACATGTATTACAAGCATACAATGTATAGTTGGTTCAATAACATGTAAAGTGTGCAGTTGGGTAGGTTTTGACATTTGTCTACAGCTGTGTAACCCTCACCACAGTAACGGACATATCCGCCATCCTTCGTTACCCC
>NW_023270773.1:2112837-2234453 GCF_011800145.1 Mirounga leonina | reverse complement strand
TGGCTGAGCCCTGTTCCAGGAGTCGGTCAGCCTGGACGGGCGTCCCTCTTTCCCTGCAGCGGCTGCAGAGTGGCACCACGGGGGTGTGCGCGCTGATCGCGGGAAAGACCCTGCACGTCGCCTGGCTCGGGGACTCCCAGGTCATCCTGGTGCAGCAGGGACAGGTGGTGAAGCTGATGGAACCTCACAGACCTGAGCGACAAGTAAGGGCCCCCTCCCTCTGTGCATGGGACATCCCAGCCCCCATCACGCTGCACCGCGCAGGATAGCGGATGGTCAGGTGGGCAACGAAGTAAGAGGAGCCCTGGACCACCTTCCTAGGGAGCTCCTGGTGTTCCTCAGAGGGAGGGCCCTTGTGACTCGAGTGGCTGGGGTTGGGGGCGAGGGGTCCCCTGAAGCTTGGGGTGTTAGCCATTACGGATTGAGGCTGAGCATCTTCTCAACCACTGAAGATCATTTACATTGCCTTTCTGGAGAGCCCTTCCTTCTTGTCCTTGGCTCATTGGTCTCCTGCTATTGTCCTTATCAATTTGTAGGTCAGCTCCTTGTCTGCAGGGCGATTTGCAAATAGCCCGCCGCTTTATCTATGTTTATGGGCTTTTGCCTTGTAGACACTTTGGTTTTCAGGTAACTGAGTGGAGCTGTCCTTTCGTGGTTTCTGGATTTGGAAAGCACTGCAGGGAGTGTCAGGCAGTGATCACCACAACAGCCAGGAGGGACAGCATTCCTTGGCCTCACCTCCTACATAAGCTCTCCCTGTCGTACAGAGGAGAGGACTGAGGCTCAGAGAGGTCAAGTAACTAGCCCAGAGCACACAGCTGAGAAATGGCAGCTGTCCTGGGTCCCTCCACCGTCACTGCACCACCAGGCCATTTGGCATCTGCTCCCTGGTGGACCGTCCTACCCCAGGACTAGATGCGAGCCTCTAGGTTCCTGCCCACCTGTGTCCCCACAAGCTTGCTGTCCCGCGCCACCTCTGTGGCCCGGCAGGGACTTTTCCGGGCAGCCTTTCCTGGAGCCCTACCATGTGGCACCATGGCAAAGAGCACAGCCAGCCAGCCTGCATATCTGCCTGCCTCTCCCTAGACCCTTCTGAGTCTCTCTCTCCCCTCCACCTGCGCATTCCTTCCTCCTCCTTCCCTGCCCACATTCACGATCCTTTTTGCCTTTTTCTGGCACTGCTCAACACCACGGTGGCTTCTCAGGCCCAGAGGGAGCCGTGCAGACAGGTCAGGGCTGCTGCAAACCTTCCGAGTCCCACTGCCGCCGCCTCTGCAGGGAACCGCATGGGTGGCCCAGCCTTTGGTACGGTGTCCCCCCTCCCTCCCACCCTGCAGTGGGTCTGTATGTGCACAGAGAACGTCTCCAGGTGGAAGGGTCCACATCCGTGGTCCCAGAGAGAGGGGACTGGCCTATCCAGCAGACACTGTCCCGTGGGGCATGGGAAGCTCCCAGCTGAGGATGCTGGTACCCTGGGGCCCAACATGGCGTGCTGCTTTCACTTCTGGGAGGAGGGGGAGCAGGGGGACTTTGAGAAAGGACAGGGCCTGGTTTCATCCAGGCCTGCCAGGTGGCCACACACAGCACAGGCTTGCTCTCGCCCCAGCGGCTTGCAAGGAGGGGACAGTATCCCAGAGTGAAAGGTGAGGCAGCGGGGCTTCGGTGGCCACAGCTGGTCTGAGGTGGGCCTTCCTGCATTCGGAGGAGGATGTGCAGCTTCTTCATGGTTTCTCGCCGTTCTCCTAATGCCTCCTCTGGGTGTCGTTCCCGGGCTGTGGTCACAGCTCGGCGTCGGAAATCAATGCATCTCCACTCGCGCAGCCTCGCCAGGCACCCTGCCCCAGCCCCCACTCTGGCTGTCCCCCACAGGACGAGAAGGAGCGCATCGAGGCGCTGGGCGGCTTCGTGTCTCACATGGACTGCTGGAGAGTCAACGGGACCCTGGCCGTGTCCAGAGCCATTGGTAAGGAGGCAAGGGGCGGGAGACCAAGGCCTCTTGTCTGCAGCCCAAGGGTCACCCAGCTGTTGGGGACAGCAGCGTCCTGCGCTGATAAAGCACCTGTGGTCTGTGGGGCCATGTAATCAGACTGTGAAGGACCTCTGGTGAATTTAGATAGCCCACGTGCAAACACCTCAGAGACTTCCATCTCACAAAAATAATCCCAGTTTAAGTTGTATGCGATTATCTCCTCGTTAAAACAGTTCCTCAGAAAAAACCTACTAGGAGACCCTTGGATAGCTACTATCTGTGCTGGAAGGTCATTTTCAAATATTCCATAAATGAAGATTATCGATTATCCTCCCCCCATTCATGCTGATTCTTTTCTCCATCTAAAAAAAAAAAAAAGGAAGACTCCTATTCTTCCACAATCCTATTTTGTCAGCATCCTGCTGCTGCTGGGCCTCAGGCTGGGCCTCGGCAGCCACACCTCTACCCCCAGGTACTTAGACACCACTCTGTTCCTGCTGAGCCCCGCAGTGTGGCATCTGTCCCTCCTAACCTCCCGGCACACGCGGGCCTTAGAGCCCTTCTTCCTGCTGCCGCCACTGCTGTTGGGTCTCTGGACACACTGCAGTGGGGAGGTGGCGGCAGGGGGGGCTCTCCAAGCAGAGACTCCTTCCACAGAGGGGGACACCCCGGGCACGTCCGTGTCAGGAAGCGGCAAGGTATGAGGAGGGGGCGGTGGGTTCCAGTTGCACTTTGAAAGTAAAGTCAACAGGACTGGCTAGCGGATTGGATGTGGGGTCCCACAGAGAGCGTCCTGAGGGGAAGGGAACCTGCAGACCTGAGCATAAGGAAGGAAAAGTGAGGTCCTCCGCCTCAGCTATCCCCCCTCTCCGACTCTGGGCCCCGCTCCACTGGCAGTGAAGAGGCTGTTTGTCGAGCTGACCTCTGGCCTGGCTGGGCCCTAATTCGGCCCTCTGGGACACCAGAATAAGTCGGCCACGTCGCCCTCTCTTGTTTTCTTCATAGCCCTTAGCACTGCGTGAAATTACCAAATTTCACCGGTGAGCATGGGTGCCAGAGGGGAGTGGCCGTGGTGAGGCCCGGGCCTGGCAGGTGGCCCTTGGCAACAGGCAGCCCGGCCCTCTGACGTGAGGCCTTTCTCTCCCGCGTGCAGGGGACGTGTTCCAGAAGCCCTACGTGTCGGGGGAGGCAGACTCGGCCTCTCGGGAGCTGACGGGCTCCGAGGACTACCTGCTGCTGGCCTGTGATGGCTTCTTCGACGTCGTCCCCCACCAGGAGGTCGCTGGCCTTGTCCAGAGCCACCTGGTCAGGCAGCAGGGCAGCGGGCTGCAGGTGGCTGAGGAGCTGGTGGCTGCAGCCCGGGTGCGGGGCTCCCACGACAACATCACGGTCATGGTGGTCTTCCTCAGGGACCCCCGAGACCTACTGACGGGCGGGACCCAGGGGGCAGGGGATGTGCCCTCTGGCCTCTCAGAGCCAGAGACCAATACTCCACAGAGAAGCTAGGAGGTGCAGGCCCCCTGCCCCCACCCCAGGCCCATCCCCCTCGGATGCCTTAGGACCAGACCAGTGGCAGCGGCAGCGGTGGGCGGGCGGGTGTCCCCCTCACAGTGTTTTCCCAGGGCCCCGAGTCCCCTGTGCTCCTTGCATCAGTCCATCCTGGTGGCTGCAGAACTGCACTGGGGGGACGGGGGGTTATTTATGCCCTGCTCCTGCAGGCAGTGAAATGGCCCGGATCTCCAAAGGAGGCCTAGGGAGGAGACCTCACCAAAGAGATGACCTGGGAAGTGGATTAGCTCTTCTCCAGGCTCCGCTGGGTAGGGGGCAGGACCAGAGGCCACAGGCGCGGGCCGCAGCCGGACCAAAGACACTGGGCATGCGCCTGGGGCAGCAGGCCACTGCATGTGAGACCCCGGACAGACCCAGGGGCCGTGGACATCTCCAGGTGTGTCCTGGGTGTCCGGCCCAGGTTTCTCATTGGCTCCTCACTGGCCACGGCTGGGAGGACTCATCTGTACAGATGTGCCTGGCTGGTCCTGGCCTACCAAGCCGGCTTCCCAGAGTGGGGAGAACGGCCCCATTGGGAAGGAGGGAGCACCAGGGATCTGGTCTGCAGTGGGTGCTCGGCGGCCCCCAGCCTCCCTGGTTCCCTCCCAGCCCGCACACACCCAGGGAGGGGAAGGTCAGAATGATGACACGTGTGTCTTCTGTTTGTGGTCTTTTTTTTTTTTTCCCCAGGGAAGTCTAACTCAGAAGCAGTATTTCAGGTTTTTGTCTGTTTTGTCAGTGCCAAGTTGACCTGTTGTGTCATATAACTTAAGCAGAGCTTAGCGTTTATTTTATTCTTAGAAAACTTAAGTATTGATTTTTTTTTTTTTAGAAGAAACTTCTTTTGCAGTATTACTGAATTTTTTTTTCTCTAAATCAGGATTGAAACAAAAACTTTTCCAGGTGGTGTTAATAAGCCATTCAAGTGCCTTAAACAGCTTTAGGTAAGGCTAGAACCGCTGGGCCTGGACGGATTCTAACAGGCATGTTTCCATTTTTACAGAAGCAGGATTTATTTTGTTATAGTGGCATGATCTTGGCTAGAATTCTTCCCGGATGAGTTCTTTCCGTATCTTGTGATTCCATTCGCTGCTGACAGCAGAGCAGCCCCGAAGAACATAGGCTGTGCTGTGCGGCCTGGGCCAGACCGCGGGGCTCCGGGAGATCAGGGTGACCTTGGCCCCACCAGCCTCCCTCCACGCCTGGGCCCTACTGCTCATGTCTCTGGCTGGTGCCCAGGCTGAGGGACTGAGCTCCATGAAGCGGACTCCTCGTTTGACTGGAATGTCCTAGAATGTCTTGTGTTAGTAACCAAATTGGTTTCATTGGGAAATACGCTTAGAGGCCCCTGCAAGTCCGGGGGCAGCCTGGGGGCGTTGGGCTCTGTTTGGAGCCTATCCCGCCCACCTGCCCCACAGCCCCCAAAACCCCTCCTCCTGTCTCCCGCCTGCCACGGCTGCACCCTCTGCCATCTTGCTCTGCCCACAGCCTGACCACATGGGGGAGAGCTCTACATTCCCTAGCATGCTCTGGGCAGGTGAGGCTCGGGAGCCACGAAACTTGGGTGACTCGGGCTGCTCACATCCAGTGAGGCAAATATGGCGTTGGTGTCCAGTTGGAAGTGACAGGGCTGGGTGAAGAGTCCAGGCAGAGGTCAAGGGCCCAGAGAGAGGGGTCTCTGGTGGGAGGACCCAGGCCTACAGATCTGGGAACGGCAGTGGGTGGCTTAGCTGAGGCTTCTGGAGAATGTCGCTGGGAGGTGGGCAGCAGGGGGATGCTTGGCACCAGGTCCCCCAGGCTGGGAGGTCTTATGAAGGTACTCAGAATCCACCTGCAGTGGCCAGGCCCCAGCAAGGAGAGTGCAGGGAGAACCCTGATCCCAGTGCACGGAGGGGAGCCTAGGCGCCCCCCCCCCACCCGGACCCTGCAGCAGGAAGGGAGGGAGGCAGTGGGAGATGCCCCCTACAGGCTTAGCCTTTACTGCTCACTCCCACAGTAGGGATAAGGGAGCCCACATGATGCGGCCGATGCCATGCCCCAAGGCTCAAGATTGAAGGCATCTTAAACATGGTCACTGCAATTCAGAGGTTTGGTGGGAGCCAACAGTGACCTAGAATTGTCCCACTTAATCTGAAGGCCCCGCTGCTTTCTGGGGGTCTGAAGCCCCCTCTTCGGCTCTTCCCAGCACAGGGCTGGTCAGAGGCAGCATGTGGGCCTGCCCTTCACCAGCGGCCTGGCTGCCCCCGGGCATGACCTTAGCAGAGGGCGGAAGCGTGGACTTCTGTTCTCCTTTATTTGCCAGTCGGATCCTGTGATTGCCACCAAGAGTGGGGCTTCACACATGGAGCCTGGCTCTCTCTGTGTGGTGGTCTGATTCGCACCCTGGCTCGAGGCTCCATAAGGAGATCTCTCCAGGCTTGTCCCAGTGACCACCCCCCTCTGGCAGAGGCTTCTGCTGTCTGGTGTGGCTCATCCTTGCCTGGGGGCTGAGGGAGCCCTTCTTCCTCCTGCACAGACGCCAGCTCTGTGCAAGCACCTAGGCATAGAGGCCTCTTCCCTCTTGACGGGCTGGACTGGGAGCCACCGGGCGTCTTCAGCCTCTGAAAGCCCTGGGCCCTCTCCTCTCCGGGCCACGGTCCCACGAGGGCCCCAGGTCTGGAAGCCCCAGTCCCCTTCTCAAATCCTCGCTTTGCCACTAGCTTGTTGTATGAGCTGAGTAAGTCATGGAGCCTCCCTGGGCCTCAGTTTCTCCTCTCTAGGGCACAGGGTTGCACCGAAGCTGTGATTCTGGAGGGTCAGGGGCTTCCTGAGGCAAGCCTGGCGCGTCCCGGGGAGCTGCTGCCCGTGCCGGGGGAGCCCTCCCTGGCTGCTAGCAGGGAGGGGTGATGAAGTATTATTACCCGTCTATTCTTACAGTTAAGTGGGCTGGGAAAGAATGGAGCTGCAGATGCTGGGGTTGGGCCTTATATGGAACACAGAAGCTCAGAGAGCAGGCCCTGCTTTTACAGGTAGAGCTGATTGTGAGCTAGCAGGGGTGGGAGAAGCAGACAGGGTCGGCTCCCTCCCTCCACAGGTGTGAGGCGGAAGGGCATGGAGAGGGGCAGGGTACAGCTGGGCTCTCCCTGACCTCGCTTGCCCTCAGCACCCAGGACGAGGAAAGGGATGTGCTTTAGGGGGAACAGTGACGGGGGCAGGCCCCACTGGAGATGCACAAGCTCCGTGAGGTCCCGGGCCAGCCTTTGGCCGCAGCCCTCTCTCCCCCTACCCTCCCCAGCCGGCATGCGGCCCTCACCCCTTCCTGTGTCCCCTTGCGGATGGCCCGGCTACCTCAGCAGTATTCCCGGGTCCTGGGGTACAGCTCCGCCGGTTCCTAGGCCTGACCCTGACAAGGGCTCAATGGAAACCTGCTGGGCCTGTGCAAGATAAGCTGGTTTGGGTTTGATTCTGCCTGTCGCCCAAGGGAGGCAGCCCCAGGAGGCCTGCGCTTTTCGCCGAGGCTCCACAGCTTTGCCAAATGCGCCGAGCTTTGCCATTCATGCGCCATGCTAGCCTTGCCAAGGGTTCATCTGTGCATGTCTTGGCAGGGCTCCTGGGAGAGGCATCTTGTCCCGAGACGGAATGGCCATTTTCCCTGTCTGTAGGGATGAGTGCCCGGATGAGGGGGCCAGAAACTCAGTCTCCTCCCAGGGGTCAATAAGTGTCAATAAATCATGAGTTCTGAAACCCTGTCGCCTGAGTCCTGCCTTCTCTCACCCCTGAGCACCTGGTACCCCTGAGTGTCCAGGGTGCGTTTAGAAGCTGCCGGGGCGCTGAGGGGGGCCATCTGCCAAAGGCAAAAGCAGCAGACTAATTTAGGAGATTGCGTTGCCTTCTGGCCAGCCAGTCTGGCCTGGTTCTCTTCTCTGGGCTCCAAGCCCACAACTGTCCCTGCAGCATGAGGGCGTGGGCCACTGTGAGCCTGTGCAGGGGCTGACAGGAGAGGGGTGAGGCCCCGGGGCGGGGGGGCACCTCACAACATGGGAGCCTGGGGCAGCCGGGAGTGGCCCAGAGACACAGGATGGGGACCCTCCCAGCAAAACACTCAGATGGGAGAGGGCAGGCCAGCAGCTGCCAGGGGCTCTTGTGCTCCTGGCTGAACTCAGACTCCAGGGAAACAGGAAAACATCCAGAATGCCTCCATGCAGGCACTGCTGAGCCATGGCCCCAGAATGCTGCCCGAACTCCCCAAAATGTAAGGGAGGCACCTGTGTTTTGGGTTAGTTGGGGCCAGCTAGCCAGATTGCTGCGTCCCTGCCCCCCTCCCCCCTGAGCCCTGCCCTGGATGCCAAGCCTTTGCCCACGTTTGGGCCTTGCCAGACCAGCTTCTAGTCCCTTCTCAAATCACCCTGAGAGCTTTCCGTGCCCCTCCCACTCCAGGCCTCATTGCAAGGGAGGCAGCTTTATCTGTCTCCAACATGTCACCGAGAGGGGGCTGGGGCTCCCAACCAGGCCCTGAACACCACCCCCCCAGCCCCGCCTACTCACCCATCTGTCTTCCCCCTGCCCGGTCCTCTCCGCCTCCTTGGTGGCTCCCTGCAGAATCTGCCCAGCAGAATCTCGTTCTTAAGTATATGCTGTCTTGATTGTTCACAAACGAATTGCCTCGTGTGAATCTCATTGCTACAGCCAGATGGTGGCTCCACACTGCCCCCCCCACCCCACTGTCACTGAGCTTCGAGCCCCAGAGAGCATCCTCTCTGGGGCCATTGGGGAGTGAGAGTGGGGGGAGGCCTGAGGGACCAGGCACCAGGCAGGCAGGGACTGAGTGGTTTCTGGGGCAGATGGGTGTCACTCACCTGCCAGACCAGCCCATCGTGATGGCAGGTGGGGGCTGGGGATATCAGGCTCTCTGCCAGCAGGGAGACAGACCTGCACGCAGAAGCCAAGTCTCACCCTTGCCTTCAGGAAGGGTGAGAGCAGGGTGGTCAGGACTGGGTCTTATGCCCCGGCGGTGGGGGGCAGGTGGCGCTCAGCCTGGGGAAGCAAGGTCAACAGTCAACAGAGCCAGGGAGACAGAGACTGGAAGCAAGCTGGGAGGGCTGATGACTACCTTGCCCCCAGAGTTCCCCTCAGAGGGTCCCAGAATGCCTAGCTACCTCCCTCTGGTCCTGCGTGGCGCTCCCATTGTTGGCCGGCTGGTCTGGGGCAGAACAAGGTTCTGAACCAGTCAATGACAGGGCCTCGGGCCCACACACAAAGCCACATTTCATCTGGGATCTGCTTCTGGGGACTTGGGCCAGTGGAGTTCCAGACATCTGAGTGCCCAAGGCCAAGCAGTGGGCACAACCTCCTCAGAGCAGCCCTGGGGTTGCTCCAACGCGGGTAGAGGGTCCTGGGCAGGTACCAGCTCTGGCCACAGCGCAGGGGGCCTCGGTGGCCCCGCTGCCCATCCCAGGCAGGCCCCTCAGTCATTATGGCTGTGGCGTCCTGCCCCTCCTCCCCCCTTTTTTTCTTCCCCTCGCTGCTCCTTCCGGAAATTATAAAAGTAATAGAACAACATGACAAAACTTGGAAAAAAGAGAAGAGGACGAACAAGATTTGATTTCGGGTGTAGAACAAAATAACCAAGGTAAGTGTTTAGAACTGCAGCTTAAAAAGGAAAACCTCTTGAGGGGTGCCGGGGCGGCTCAGTCCATTAAGCATCTGTCTTCAGCTCAGGTCATGATCTCAGGGTCCTGGGATCGAGCTCCCGAGTCAAGTTGGGCTCCCCGCTTAGTGGGGAGTCTGCTTGTCCCTCTCCCTCTGCCCCTTTCCCCCAGCTCGTGTGCATGCACTCTCTCTCTCTTCCTAATAATTAAATAAGCTTTTTTTTTTTAAAAAAGGAAAACCTCTTGAAATGAAAGGCACCTTTTTGCCCAGAGAGACGAAAACAATATAAAGTCACTGACGATGAAACATAAAATACAAAAGCTATAAATTGTAGAGTTAGAGCTATATGTACACAGACTGCCACGTGCCCCATTTGCTGTCTGTTTTGCAGCATTATGTTCTCGGGGAACAGAGGCCTCCCATCAGGAAGCTGCCACTCAAACCACCCGTCTCTCCATGCCTGATCCTGACAGCGCAGCACGCCCAGGTGGGTTCTTCCCTGGTCAAAATACACAGTATTCAACCTAAACAGCTCGAGAATCGATGTCCTAGATATAACGCAGAATAATTACAGACCCACCGACCAAACTCAAGAGGGTCTGGCCAACAATGTCGAAGCTCCACGTGCGCCTTTGAGGGCCTACCTCTCTGCATCATCTTTATAAAGGATTTTTTTTTAAGATATTATTTTTATTATTTTTTTATTATTTTTTTCTTTTTAGATTTTATTTTTCGACAGAGAGAGAGACAGCAAGAGAGGGAACACAGCAGGGGGAGTGGGAGAGGGAGAAGCAGGCTTCCCGCTGAGCAGGGAGCCCAATGCGGGGCTCGATCCCAGGACCCTGGGACCATGACCTGAGCCGAAGGCAGACGCTTAACGACTGAGCCACCGAGGCGCCCAAGATTTTATTTTTTTAAAGATTTATTTACTTACTTTAGAGAGTGAGAGCACAGAAGCTGGGGGAGGAGCAGAGGGAGAGAATCTCAGACTTCCTGCTAAGTGTGGAGCCCGATGTGGGGCTCGATCTCACAACCCTGAGATCATGACCTGAGCTGAAATCAAGAGCCGGCTGCTTAACTGACTGAGCCACCCAGGCGCTCCATGATTTTATTTTGAAATAATCTCTACACCCAACGTGGGGCTCCAACTCACAACCCCGAGATCAAGAGTCACACGTGCCACTGACAGAGCCAGCCAGGCGCCCACCACAACACTATTCTTTTTGCTTGTCTTTTTAATGAAAATGGGACTTGGCTGTGTGCATTCTTCCCATTTTTGTCACTCAGCGTTCTGTTTCTCCGATTCATCCATGCGGTGTGGGTCTCTGGCCGTTTGCAGAGATGGAGCTGCTCTGAACATCCCTGCTGGGTCTCCTAGTACGTGCATGCGAGTTTCTCTGGGGTGTATACCCAGGAGTGAAACCAAGGGACATCACCTCTCTGAGCCTCTGCTTTCTCATCTGCAAATGGGGATGATGACAGCCCCCTCCCAGGGTTGCAGCGAGGATTAATTTAGATGTGGAAGCCGTGGAATTCTAGGATGCATCCCCCAGACCCGACCTTGAGGGGTCGCTCTTCTCTCTGGGCATCAGATCTTTCCTCTGTCAGGGAGGGGAGGGGGCCGTCATTGATTCCCCGCTGATGGGCCACTGAGTTACAGAGGCAGAGGTTCGAGGTTGGAAAGTAAAGCCGGCCAAGCTAGAGCTCCAGCTGAGACAGCCCCTTTTTTTGGACTGAGGTACAGGTTATAACAATGCTATATTTCAGTGTTGACCATCTGAGACCTGTGTGTGATAAGCTTAGGGGAAGGTCATGATAAATTGCGGCAACGTCAGTGTCCCATCTCCTCCCCCTCCCCCACTCACTGATGCCCTAACACAGGTGTTGGCGAAGTGCTTGGGATGGCTTCTTCCTTCCACCGAGCTGCTGAGCAATCCATGGAAAGCAAAGTCCACCCCACACCCACACCGAGTGACCTCTGCTGGGCGAGGAATGGGTCTCCAGCTGCCCCTAGAGAATGTCCTGGAAAGTCTCCTGGACACTTCTGACTCAACCTATCCAAACCTCATCACACCCCCTGCAAGCTCCACCACATCTTAGGGATTGGCATCACCATCCTCCAACCAGGTGCCCACAACATAACCCAGGAACCACCTCCATCTGCCTCCTCCCACCCTGCCAACCCCTTCTTCCCTGTGGTGCCTCTGAGTCCTCCGAGGGAGGTCCATGTAATCTATTCCCCACAAGGTGATACCTCTGACAGTGAGCGAGGGCCCTATTAATGACTGAACTGGAACAAGATGCAAACACTCCCATGTCTGAGTGCCTAACTGTATCACAAGAGGTGAGGACAATGAGTAACATAATTACCAGCATGCTGCTACTGTAGCCAATGATGGAACACAGCCTAGATCTCCACCAGCTGGAGTTGCTCATAGGGTGGAATCTTTTTTTTTATTATTCTTATGTTAATCCCCATACATTACATCATTAGTTTTAGATGTAGTGTTCCATGATTCATTGTTTGTGCATAACACCCAGTGCTCCATGCAGAATGTGCCCTCCTCAATACCCATCACCAGGCTAACCCATCCTCCCACCCCCCTCCCCTCTAGAACCCTCAGTTTGTTTTTCAGAGTCATAGGGTGGAATCTTACTCAGCCTTTGAACTGCTGTTCCTGAATTTTAGAAGGCTTACATAGGAAAATAGGAAATTTAAATAATCAGAAAAATTAAAATTAGGAGAAAAATGAGAAAAATGATGTTAAATGACAAAAGCAAAACACAAAGCATATGAAAGCATGTGCTAATTATATACATAAATGTACAAATATACAGAGAAATATATATATATATAGCCTACAGACACATAGAAAAGGCTCAAAGGAGGGGTGCCTGGCTGGCTCAGTCAGTAGAACATGCCACTCTTGATCTTGGGGTTGTGAGTTGAGTTCAAGCCTCCCGTAGGGTGTAGAGTGAGTTGAGTTCAAGCCCCCTGTAGGGTGTAGAGCTTACTTCCCAAAGGAAGGGGCGCCTGGGTGGCTCAGTCAGTTAAGCCTCTGCCTTCAGCTCAGGTCTTGATCCCAGGACCCTGCTTCTCCCTCTCCTCAGCCTGCCGCTCCCCCTGAATGTGCTCTCCCTCTCTCTCTCTCTGTCAAATGAATAAATAAAATCTTAAAAAGAAAAATAAAGACCTAAAGGAATTACCACAATTGGAGTCACAATTACCTCTGGGTGGTTGGATTTCTATTTTGGTTTTGCATTACTATTTTTGTATTTCCCAAAAATTTGGTAAGTAGTTGTACTTTTAAGATCAGAAGGGGGAAAAAACTTTAATGTTATTTCAGGACCCCAAAACAGTTCATTCCTTCACAAGTGCTTGCTTGCTGAGTCCACTCAGACTTCAGAGTGCAGAATCTGGGGACAGAGGCCCCTTCTTCTGGGTGCACACCTTGATAAAAAGTAAAAAGGCTCTGGGGCGCCTGGGTGGCTCAGTCGGTTAAGCCTCTGCCTTCCTCTCAGCTTATGATCCCAGCATCAAGCCCCTGCTCAGTGGGGAGCCTGCTTCTCCCTCTCCTGCTCCCCCTGTTTGTGCTCGCTCGCTCGCTCTCTTTCTCTGTCACATAAATAAGTAAAATCTTAAAAAAAAAAAAAAAAAAGGCTCAGGCCAGACTTTGGGCTCTCCTGGGGTAGTGTGGTTGGGAGAATCCAGAAAGCTGAGAGGGAAGGCCCTCCCAGGGAGGGAAGTGCTCCAGTAGGGCTGTGCATGGAGCTATAAGGTGGCCACAGGGGCGGTGGTCAGCAACATTCAGTGGGCCAGCAGCCCAGGGTACAATGGTGGTTAGACCATGGTCTGTGTGGAGAGATGACCCCTGGGCCAGGAGAGACAAAGGGAATCCGAGTGAGCCCCTGAGGAGCTTGGGAGGGAGTTAGCACTTGCTGTGTGCCCTGGGCTTGAGAGGCTGTGCCGGCCTCATTCATTTAACCGTGGCCCTGATGGTCTTCGTGATCCCTGGGGAGAGGCTCCCGGCAGCAGGGAGGCAGCCAACTCAAGGTCATGGCCAGTATGCAGCAGAACCCAGGCCGCCTTCTCCCAGACAGTCGGGACTGAGTTTCCCCACCTGCCGTGGCAGGGGCTGCCAGAGAGCTGTGCGGTGCGTGTGTGTGCCCGCGCGCCTTAGAGACCGAGCCCGCGCTGCGTGGCTGTCCATGTGGCTGAGTCAGAATAGAAGAAACCTGTTAGAATTCTTTGGGTGCTGGCAATTAGCCTCAAACATGCTTTACTGCGATCTGACGTCTCCGGGACCTGTTTCCCCTGTGTGGCGGGAGCCGAGGGTGTGGTATGTGCAGACGCCCGGCGGACCAGGGGCCTCCGGTGCTGCCCCCGAGGGTTTTTGTTCTCTATTCTTCAGCAATAACAAGCCCGGGATTGTCTCTCGGGGTGGGGGCGGGGCAGTAATTGCATGCACATTTTAGCGAGCCCTCGGCGGGTGGAACTGCCTGCCATGGTGTGTGTGAGCGCTTGGCAAACGGTCCCTGAGACCATGCTGTGCTGTCCCCATGTGCAACCGTCCCGCACATGCAAATAAGCTAATCTGAGTTTGATAAAGGGACTATTTACTCAAGTGTGGGAAAGGTGGAGGGAAACCACAAAGTACCGGGCAGTGGCTGTAGCCCTCCCTGGGCCTGGAGGGATGCGAGGAGGAGCTGTATGGAGAGCGCCCCCTGCAGGAGCTGTGGCGGTCATGGCCGGCCGGGTGCAACCCTGCGGAGAAGCGAAGTAGTAAGCACCCACAACTCACTCTCCTTCCCCTTCCAAATCCCTGCCCGCCTTCCCTGACCAAATCCGGGCAAAAACCCGCCTGCCGATGCTGAACAGGGTTCTGGGGTGGGGTGGGGGGTTGGACAGTGGTTATGAAGGGCATCCGGCACCAGTGAAAGTTACCTTTAAAAACAGTCTGTAGGTCAAAGGATAAATTACTATACATTCTTTTAATGGATTCCAATGTGTCTGTTTAAGATTGTGGCAGATGTGTTATGCTCAGACCCAGAAAACAAGCAATGAAAATATATCAAACTAGCTTATGAATATTTAAAATTGTATAAATATACATGAGTGCTCTTAGAAGCCCAGGAAAGAATTCTGGTTCTCTCTTGGAAGTGGAGTCCAGGGGGGCAGCTATACACTTTCATGCCTCACTTTACATGCTTTGCATTATTTGAATTCGTAAAGATGAGCATGAAATGTTTTTGTAATTAAAAAAAAAATTATAAAGGGGCGCCTGGGTGGCTCAGTCGTTAAGCGTCTGCCTTCCGCTCAGGTCATGATCCTGGAGTCCTGGGATCGAGCCCCACATCGGGCTCCCCGCTCGGCGGGAAGCCTGCTTCTCCCTCTCCCACTCCCCCTGCTTGTGCTCCCTGTCTCGCTGTGTCTCTCCCTGTCAAATAAATAAATAAAATATTTAAAAAATAAAAAAGAAACTCTCTCAGGAGCCAGAAGGAGTGAAGGGGCTGAAAAAGAGGCTGAGGCAGAGAGAGCCGAGGGCCCCTAGCCACAGAGACCTACTGAAGCAGGGGAAGTAGGGATGGAGTGGAGGGCGAGCTTGCCAAGTGCTTGAAACCCTCCTCCTCTCCCCTCTCCTCCCTCCCTCTCCCTTCCTTTCCCTTGGAGATGGCAACATGGCTGGAAGCCAAGAGGGCAGCTGGTATAGTTGGAAAATCAGTTACACACAGGGGATTGAGCAAATCTATTGAGGATAATGGGAGCCAGGTTTTTCTCATTACTGGAGGAGAATTACAAATGTGGAAAGGGGGCAGGCCTAAGGAATTGGAGCTGCCAGGGTGAATTGTATGTGTGTGTAGGTATTGTATGTGTGTTGTGTGTGTATATATATATATATATATACACACACACACACACAACACACATACATATAACATATATTATAATTATATAAATTATATATTATACAAATATATTTGTATATGTGTGTGTATATGTATATGTGTGTGTTTGTATAGGTGTGTGTATATACATACACATATGTTTGTATGTGTGCACTGCCCCCTGAGAGGGCCGAGAAACACTGTCATCCCATTAGCAACAAGCACATCAGAACACCCAGATCCCGGTTTCTAAACATCATCCTTCACCAAAAGGAATTAGGTCTTCTTGAAGAAAAGGCTGATTCCAATGTCAGTGGGGCACCTGGAAAATAAGAAAGCATTCAGAGAATTATAGTGACAGGGCACCTGGATGGCTCAGCCGGTTAAGTGTCCAACTCTTGATCTCAGCTCAGGTCTTGATATCAGGGTTGTGAGTTCAAGTCCCATGTTGGGCTCCATGCTTGGTATGGAGACTACTTTTAAAAAAATAAATAAAAATAAGAGAATAAGGGGTGCCTGGGTGGCTCAGTCATTAAGCGTCTGCCTTCGGCTCAGGTCATGATCCCAGAGTCCTGGGATCGAGTCCCGCATCGGGCTCCCTGCTCGGCGGGAAGCATGCTTCTCCCTCTCTCACTCCCCCTGCTTGTGTTCCCTCTCTCACTGTGTGTCTCTCTGTCAAATAAATAAATAAAATCTTTTTAAAAAATTTAAAAATAAGAGAATAATAATGAGATGCCAAAAGGATATAAAGGGGCTCCCACCGACCAAGTCTGGGGCAATTAGAGCATCAAAATAAAAATGATGATAACCAACTACAACACATTGTAACTTAGAAATCCATGAGTCATATTGTTTAAGGAGAAGGGAAACCTCTTCCTTACAGTACAAAGCCAACCAATAAAAATAGAGGGAGTGATGGAAATAGAGAAACCATCACAGTTGTTGATTGATTCAGGCCGGAGACTTCATGGATGCTCTAAGGCTGGTAGGTGAAGATTTGATGAGGAACAGAATACTGCAAAATACAGACTGTATTTTCCAAAACCAAAATTGGTGTCAACAAAATCTCCCCACTCCACATGCTCTTTGGCACACCCCTATCAGAAGGTGAATAGTTTCCCTCTCCTTGAATCTGGGCGGAGCATAGAGATTCACCAGTAACCAAAAGAACATGGCAGGAATGACACTGTGAATTCTAAGGCCAGACCAGGAGAACCCTGCAACTTCTGCCCTCGTCCCCTGGAACCTCTTTCTGGTGTTCTTGTGAACTCTCAGAACCACACAGTCATGCTGTAAAAAGCCTAAGCCACAACAAGAAACCACATGTTGGTGACAAGAATCCCCACCGAGCCTATCTGTCAGCACCCCCCAGCCTGGGTGCCATCTTGGAAGTGGATCCTCCAGCCACCAGCCATTTAAGACACTTCCGGTAGTTTAAGTCATTTCAGCTGAGGCCCCAGATCATGGAGGAGCAGAGACAAGGCAGACCTGTGCTTTGTCTGAATTCCTGATCCACAGAATCCAGAAGCACAATAAAATGGTTTTTGTAATGGCAGTAAATTTGAGGGTAGTTTATTAGGCAAATAGAGACAACTGGAGAATTGGCAAAGTCTCAGATATCTCCCCACAAAACTTATCCGGCACAAAGGAGAAAATGTCCAGCAGGCAGCAATTTGACAATGGAACCAAGGTTCCTATGACCAGTCGAGGTTCCCATGATGATCAAGTCACCTTGATATGCTGAGAATAACACAGTATCATTTCAGCAGTACTCTGACACATTCTGGGTCTAGTCTCAAGGAAACATTGAACAGACCCAGACTGAGATGGCGCCAATTTATCCATGATATTTTTAGAGACCCACAAAAATACTTTAGTCTTAATTTATTTTGAAATCAGAAGAAATAAATGAATGTTAATAGTAATGAATCCAGCCTGGATTATATTCATCTTTGTACCAAAGCGATATGAAATGTATTTTATTTTTCTTTTATAGAGGAAGGAGCCCACAAATGCAAAAGTGTCTAGGACCTACCAAAGTCATAACGCATCCCTGTGTTGAGGACATCCTACAAAATGAAATGTTCCAGATGAGATGGAATCAGCACACTCCACCCTGTCTCTCCCACTGAATGCAGATATAAAACCTGGAGAGAAAAAATAAACCATAATGGGCACATTGGGGAAGAATGCCAGAATTCGAAGTATTACTGGACCAGTAGTGAATTTCCTCCTTTTCCCCCTCAAGTATCCCCTAGTCTAGACTCAACACAGTCTGAAATCTGGAAATGCACACAGCACGAACGGAGAGCTCCAGGAGCTAGAGGAGTGGGAAAGGGCACTCTAAACATGGAGAGAAATATGGGAAGATACCATTCTTCTTTTTGTCTTTTTTTCTGGTCTTTCTTTTCTCACCCCCTAGGCAATTTTGAGTTGATGGTGGCAGCAGCAGGAGCAGTGACAGCAAGGGACCTTCGGGAGCCTAAATTCTGAGTGAGGAGAATCTTCATCTCTGATCAGAGGGGCTGTGATTCCCAAGAGGGAGAGCCTTAATCTCTCTCCCCCACCCTGCCCCCCACCCCTTGGCTCCAGATATGGGTCCAGTCATGGCAGAATGTGGCAAAATGGGGGAAATAAAGCCATTCCTTTCTGGCCAGAGGACCACAAAAGGGAACCAACCCCAAGGAACTGGAAAGGACTGGGAAGATTGCAAAGTGGTTTATTAACCACTGTGGGTTAATACTCTGTGGGTCTGACTCTAAACAGCACACCACAGATTTTGAAAACTAAACTAGGGCAGACACCACCCAGGTTCCAGACTGGCCACTGGATGGTGCATCTGGAGGACAGAGCTGAATAGCACTGCGAAGACTTTGTAAATGGAACCGATAGCAATTCACAACCCACAGAAAACTGGATAAAACTTGCAGCCCGAACTCAACCAAGTCAATTGCCTATTTAAACAAGAATAACAACATTCTCATAGGATTTAGACAGAACACCGAGTCCCATGACATAATCAAAATGTCCAGGATACAATCCAGTGATTTTGTAACAATGAACATGTATCACTCAGCCCAAAGAGAGCTAGGAAAATCTCCATTTGCCTGGCAAGAGGAATCCATAGATATCAACACTGACATGGCATAGAAGTTGGAAATGTCTGACAAAGACTTAGAAGCAGCTGCTATGTCTGTCTGTATGCCAGTATGTGTCTATGTTGTTTTGATTACTGTAGCTTTGTAGTAAGTTTTAAAATCAGGATGCATGAGTCCTACAATTTTTTTTTTTTCTTTTTCAAGGTTGGTTTGAGTAGTTGAGGTACCTTGGAATCCCCTGTGAATTCTAGGATGGATTGATCTATTTCCGCAAAAGACATCATTGGAATTTTGGTAGGGATTGCATTGGATCTGTATATCATTTTGGGTAGCATTGACATCTTCACAATACTGTCTTCCAGACCACAAACTTGGGATGTCTTTACATTTATTTGTGTCTTCTTTACTTTCAGCAATGCTTCATAGTTTTCAGCACACAAACCTTTGGTCTCCTTACTTAAGATTTTCCTAAATATTTCATATTTTTGATACTATTATAGGTGGAATTGTTTCCTTAATTTTCTTTCTGAATCATTCATTTTTAGTGTATAAATATGCGATTGATTTTTGTTTGTTGATTTTGTATCCTGCAACTTTACTCAATTTGCTTATTGGTTTTAACAGTATTTTGTACGATCTTTAGGGTCTTGTAAGATAATGCCGTGTACAAACAGAAAATAATTTTATTTCTTCCTTTTCAATTTGGATGCCTTTTTATTTCTTTTTCTTGCCTAATTTCTCTGGCCAGAGACCAGAGAATTGATGTTGAATAGAAATGTTGAAAGCTCACATCTTTGTATTGTTTTGATTTTAGAGAAAAAGCTTTTAGTCTTTTACCATAAGTATGAAGTTAGCTGTGAGTTATTGTGTGGCTTTTATTATATTGAGGTAGTTTCCTCTATTCCTAGTTTGTTGAGTATCTTTTAAAAGATTTATTTATTGGGGTGCCTGGGTGGCTCAGTGGTTAAGCATCTGCCTTCAGCTGCAGTCATGATCCCAGGGTCCTGGGATCGAGCCCTACATCGGGCTCCCTGATCAGTGGGGAGCCTGCTTCTCCCTCTTCCTCTGCCCCTTCCCCCCTGCTTGTACTCTCTCTCTTTCTGAAATAAATAAATAAAATCTTTAAAAAATATTTATTTGTAAGAGAAAGAGAGAGAGAGAGAGACAGTGCATGGGGGTAGAGGCAGGGGCAGAGGGAGAGGGAGAGAAGAAGACTCTGCTAAGATGGAGCCTGACATGGGGCTCGACCCCACAACCCCAAGATCATGACCTGAGCCTAAATCAAGAGTTGGATGCTTAACTGACTAAGCTACAAGTGCCCTTTGTTGAGTATTTTTATCATGAGGAGTATCAGATGATCATGTAGTTTTTCCTTTCATTATATTAATGTGATGTATTATATTGATTGATTTTCCTTGTTGAACCATGCTTTCATTTCAGGGATATTCCCACTCACTCATGGTTAATAATCCTTTAAACGCTGTTGGGTTTTATATACTAATATTCTGTTGGTAATTTTTGCCTGTATATTCATAAGGGATTTTGGTC
Source organism: Mirounga leonina (assembly GCF_011800145.1). Classification (NCBI taxonomy): domain Eukaryota; kingdom Metazoa; phylum Chordata; class Mammalia; order Carnivora; family Phocidae; genus Mirounga; species Mirounga leonina. Next base: position 2,214,776 of record NW_023270773.1, on the reverse strand, counting down.
TGTGATTTTCTTTTTTGTGATACCTTTATTTGGCTTTGGTATCAGAATAATGCTGGCCTCATAGAATGAATTAGGAATTGATCCCCCCTCTTCAGTTTTTCTTAAGATTTTATTTATTTATTTGATAGAGAGAGAAGGCAGACGCTTAATGACTGAGCCACCCAGGCACTGCCCCCGCCCCCCGCTTCAATTTTTGGGAAGAGTTTGAGAAGGATTGGTGTTAACTCTTTTTTAAATGTTTGGTAGAGGCAACCCTGTCGGGACCCCTCTCACTCTTGAGAGCTTTTTCTGTATCTTCACTTAATAAACTTCTATCGGTTTACTCACACACACACACAACACAAGGTAGAATTCATTTGCAAAGCCATCTGGTTCAGAAGTTTTGTTTATTGGTAGGTTTGATTTTTTTGTTTTGTTTTTGTTTTTTTAATTTTAAGTATGCTCCATGCCTAACATGGGGCTTGAACTCAAGACCCTGAGATTAAGAGTTATATGCTCTTGCTCTACCAACTGAGCCAGTCAGCTGTCCCTGTTTATTGGTAGGTTTTGATTACTGATTCAATCTCTTTACTTGTCTTAGGTTTGTTGAGATCTGCTATTTCCTCTTGAGTCAATTTAGGTTATTTGTGCGTTTCAGGGAAATTGTCCATTTCTTCTAGGTTATCTAATTTGTTAACATACAATTGTTCACAGGATTCTCTTATAATTCTTTTTCTGTCCTTAAAGTCAGTAGTAATTTCCCCAGTTTCATTTCTTTTCTTTTCTTTTGCTTTCTTTTTTGAGAGAGAGAGAGAAAGAGAGCTCATGTGAGCAGTGGGAGGGGCAGATGGGGAGGGAGAGGGAGAGAATCTCAAGCAGACTCTAAGCTCAGCATGGAGCCCAGTGTGGGGCTAGATCTCACAACCCTGAGATCATGACCTGAACCAAAACCAGGAGTTGGTTGCTTAACCAACTGAGATACGCAGGCACCCCTTCCCAGTTTCATCTCTGATTTAATTTATTGTCTGCTATCTTTTTCTTTTCCTTTGTCAGTCTAGCTAAAGGTTTGTCAATTTTGTTGATCTTTTTTCAAAGAACCAACTTTTGGTTTCATTGATTTCTTTATTGTTATTCTACTCTCTATATCATTTATCCTCATTCTATTTGCTATTATTTACTTCCTTCTCCTAGTTTGTTCTTCCTTTATAATTCTTTAAGGTTTCCAGTTGATTTGAGATTCTTCTTCTTTTTTAATGTAGGCATTTATAGCTATAAATTTCCCTCTGGGGGCTCCTGGGTGGCTCAGTCAGTTAAGCGCCTGCCTTCGGCTCAGGTCATGATCTCAGGGTCCCGGGATCCAACCCCACATCCCTGAGCAGGGAGCCTGCTCTCTCTCTCTCTCTCTCAAATAAATAAACAAAATCTTAAAAAATTTTCCCTCTGAACACTATTTTCACTGCATCCCTTAAATTTTGGTATGTTGTGTTTTCATATTCAGTCATTTTTTTTAAAGATTTTATTTATTTATTTGACAGAGAGAGACACAGCGAGAGAGGGAACACAAGCAGGGGGAGTGGTAGAGGGAGAAGCAGGCTTCCCACAGAGCAGGGAGCCTGATGCAGGGCTCGATCTCAGGACCCTGGGATCATGACCTGAGCCAAAGGCAGATGCTTAACTGACTGAGCCGCCCAGGTGCCCCCATATTCAGTCATTTCAAAGTATTTTCTAATTTCCCTTGTGATTTCTTCTTTGACCCATTTTTTTTTTAAAGATTTTATTTATTTATTTGACAGAGAGAGAGAGAGAGACAGTGAGAGAGGGAACACAAGCAGGGGGAGTGGGAGAGGGAGAAGCAGGCTCCCTGTTGAGCAGGGAGCCCGATGCGGGGCTCGATCCCAGGACCCTGGGATCACGACCTCAGCTGAAGGCCGATGCTTAACAACTGAGCCACCCAGGCGCCTCGACCCATTGGTTTTTTTAAGGGTATATTGTTTAATTTCCACATATTTGTGAGTTTTCCAGTCTTCCTTCTGTTATTCATTTCTAGTTGTATTTCATTGTGATTGGCAAAGATGTTCTGAATGACTTTAATCTCAAAATTTATTAAGTCTTGTTTTGTGGCTGGGATGCCTGGCTGGCTCAGTTGGTGGAACATGCAACTCTTTTTTTTTTTTTTTTAAGATTTTATTTATTTACTTGAGAGAGAGCAAGGGAGTGAGAGAGAGAGAGAGAGAGCATGGGGAGGAGCAGAGAGAGGGGGATAAGCAGACTCTGTGCTGAGCACAGAGCCCTACATGGGGCTTGATCCCAGGACCCTGAGATCATGAACTGAGCCGAAATCAAGACTCAAACACTTAAACAACCAAGCCACTCAGGCACCCTGGAACATGCAACTCTTGATCTTGGGGTTGTGGGTTCAAACCCCACATTGGGTGTAGCGATTACTTAAAAATAAAATCTTTTTTTTTTTTTTCAAAGATTTTATTTTTATTTATTTGAGAGAGAGAGAATGAGAGACAGAGAGCATGAGACGGAGGAGGGTCAGAGGGAGAAGCAGACTCCCTGCTGAGCAGGGAGCCCGATGCGGGACTCGATCCTGGGACTCCAGGATCATGACCTGAGCCGAAGGCAGTCGCTTAACCAACTGAGCCACCCAGGTGCCCCAAAATAAAATCTTTTTAAAAAATGATCTCTTTATTTACTTTGGAGAGAGAAAGTGTGTGAGTGAGTGGGGGAAGGGTCAGAGGGAGAGAATATCCAAGGAGACTCCTGCTGAATGTGGAGCCTGATGCAGGGCTCCATCCCATGTCCCATGAGATCAGGACCTGAGTGGAAACCAACAGTTGGACACTCAACCGACTGAGCCAACCAGGTACCCCTTAAAAATAAAATCTTAAAAAAAAAAGAATTTTTTTTTTGTGGCCAAACACGCAATCTATGCAGGAGAATGTTCCATGAGCACTTGAGAATAATGTGTATTCTGCTGTTGTGTAGGGTTCTATTTATATAAGGTCTAATTGGTTTATAGTGTTGTTCAAGTTCTCTATTTCTTTATTGTTCTTCAGTCTGACTGTTCTATACATTTTTGGATGTGGGTATTGATGTCTCCAGCCATTACTGTAATACTGTCTATTTCTCCCATCAATTCTGTCAATTTTTAAAAATTCTGTCAATTTTTGCTTCATATATTTTTTAACTCCTTATACATATATACTTTTTTTAAAAAGCTTTTATTTATTTATTTGACAGAGAGAGACACAGCAAGAGAGAGAACACAAGCAGGGGGAGTGGGAGAGGGAGAAGCAGGCTTCCCGCAGAGCAGGGAACCCGATGTGGGGCTCGATCCCAGGACCCTGGGACCACGACCTGAGCCGAAGGCAGATGCCCAACAACTGAGCCACCCAGATGACCCAAAGATTTTATTTATTTATTTGAGAGAGAGAGTTTAACAGACTGAGTTGCCCAGGTACCCCTATGCATTTACCTTTACATATATAAGAAAAAGAGGTAAATTATAAGTCAAACCAAGAGTATTAGCTTTTATATTTACTTTTGAAATTATCATTACCAGTGTTCTTTAATTTTTTCTGATGTCAAGTAACTATCTTATTTTTTTCCATTTCAGCCTGAAGTACTCCCTTTACCATTTTTTAAAAACATTTATTTATTTATTTATTTATTTATTTATTTATTTATTTATTTATTTAAGAGAGAGAGAGAGCATGAGCAGGAGGGGCTGAGGGAGAGGGAGAGAAAATTTCAAGCAGACTCCATACTGAGGAGCCCCACACAGGGCTCAACCCTAGAACCCTGAGATCATGACCTCAGCCAAAACTAAGAGTCAGATGTTTAACCGTCTGAACCATGTAGGTACCCCTACCATTTCTTGTAGGGTAGGCCTACTCTAATGAAATCCCTCAGCTGTTGTTTATCTGGAAATATCTCCATTTCTCCTTCATTCTTTTTTTAAAATTTATTTTATTTTATTTTTTAAAGATTTTATTTATTTATTTGACAGAAAGAGACACAGCGAGAGAGGGAACACAAGCAGGGGGAGTGGGAGAGGGAGAAGCAGGCTCCCCGCTGAGCAGGGAGCCCGATGCGGGGCTCAATCCCAGGACCCTGGGATCATGACCCGAGCCGAAGGCAGCCGCTTAACCAACTGAGCCACCCAGGCGCCCCCTCTCCTTCATTCTTTAAAGATAATTTTGCTGGATATAGAATTCTTAGCTGATAGTATTTTTCTTTCAAGGCTTTAAATATGTCATTCCGCTGCTTTCTGGCCTGCATGATTTCTGATGAGAAAGGAGCTATTAATCTTATTGAGAATTTTTTGTACATAATGCATCACTTCTCTCTTACTGTTTTAAAAAAAATTTTTTTTCATCTTTGAGTTTCCACCATTTGAATATAATGTGTCTCAATGTGAAACTCTTTGAATTTACTGTGCTTGGAATTCATGGAGTTTCTTGGATGTATATATTCATGTCTTTCATCAGATTTGGGACATTTTCAGTAATTATTTCTCAAATATTTTTTCTGCCCCTTTCTCTCTTTCTTTTCCTCCTTGAATTCCTATAATGTATATGTTGGTATGCTTGATGGTATCCCACAAGTCTCTAGGCCTGTTATTTTTCTTCATTCTCTTTTCTTTTCTTTTTTCTTCATTCTTTTTTCTTACTTTCCTCAGACTAGATACTTTCAAATGTCTTATTCTCATGTTCAATGATCCTTTCTTCTGCCTGTTCAAATCTGTTCTTGAATCATTGTACTTTATAGTTCTAGAACTTTTGTTTGGAACCTTTTTTATAATTTTTTTAAAAGATTTTATTTATTTATTAGAGAAAACGAGCAGTGGGGAGGGGCAGGAGGAGAGGAAGAAGCACACTCCTTGCTGAGCAGGGAGCCCAATGCAGGACTTGATCCCAGGACCCTGAGATCATGACCTAAGCCAAACACAGACACTTAACTGACTGAGCCACCCAGGTGCCCATAATTTCTTCTTTTTTTTTTTTTTTTTAAGATTTTATTTATTTATTTGACAGAGAGAGACACAGCAAGAGAGGGAATGCAGCAGAGGGAGTGGGAGAAGGAGAAGCAGGCTTCCTGCCAAGCAGGGAGCCCAATGCGGGGCTCAATCCCAGGACCCCAGGATCATGACCTGAGCCGAAGGCAGACGCTTAATGACTGAGCCACCCAGGCGCCCCATAATTTCTTCTTTTTTTTTAAGTTTATTTGTTTTAGTAATCTCTCCACCCAATGTGGGGCTCAAATTCACAACCCTAAGATCAAGAGTTGCATGCTCTTCCAACTGAGCCAGTCAGGCACCCCTTTTATAATTTCTATCTCTTTATTGATATTTCCATTTTGTTCAGACATAATTTTCCTGATTTCCTTTTGTTCTTTTGTTCTTTTGTCCTTTTTCTTTTTTTTTTTTTTTTTTAAGATTTTATTTATTTATTTGAGAGAGAGAGAATGAGAGACAGAGAGCATGAGAGGGAGGAGGGTCAGAGGGAGAAGCAGACTCCCTGCCGAGCAGGGAGCCCGATGCGGGACTCCAGGATCACGACCTGAGCCGAAGGCAGTCGCTTAACCAACGGAGCCACCCAGGCGCCCCTTTTGTCCTTTTTCATGGTTCCCTTTAGCTCATTGAACATATTTGAGACAGGTGATTTAAAATCTTTGACTTATGGGCGCCTGGGTGGCTCAGTTGGTTAAGCGACTGCCTTCGGCTCAGGTCATGATCCTGGAGTCCCGGGATCGAGTCCCACATCGGGCTCCCTGCTCGGCGGGGAGTCTGCTTCTCCCTCTAACCCTACCCACTCTTGTGCTCTCTCTCTCACTCACTCTCTCTAATAAATAAATTTAAAAAAATCTTTAAAAAAATAATAAAATCTTTAACTTATAATACCAATGTCTGGACTTCCTTGGGGATGAGTTCTGTCAAATTATTGTTTTCCCGTGAATAAGCTATTTTCCTATTTCTTTAAATGTTTTGTAACTTTTTGTTCAGAACTGGACATTCTGAGTACTGTTTTGTGGTAATTCTGGAGATCTAATTCTCTCACTCTTTAGGGATTGTTGGTTTTGCTTGTTGATAGCTGGAGCCATCCTTTTATGACTTTTCCAAACTATTTTTTCAGTGTGTATTCCTTGTTGTGGTGTCCACTGAAGTTTTTCTTTCATTGTTTCTAAGGTCTGCTAATGATCTGATGAAATTTCCTTAAATGTCTGGCTCCCAAGAGAGGAAAAATAAATAGGTCCTATGTCTTTAAATACTCTCAGAGTTGGGAAGCTGCTTCAGCCTGTGGGAGTTGAAACAATGGCCAAACTCAGTGCTGGCCTCTCAGCAATCAAAAGCAGCAATTAGTAGTCAGACCTCACAATCTCAATTTTTGGAGGACAAGGTTGTCGTTGATCACCTTGGGTCCAAAACGCTGTGCCAGGAATGCAGGCTACAGTCCCTGCAGCTTCCTGCTACCAGGACAAGGGAGAGGGATGGCATCTGCTACCATAGGAAAACTGAAATTTACCAGACTTCTTATCAACCCCTCCCCTTGCTACTGCAAGGGTTCTATTAGACTCCAGAGTTCCAAAATAGTTGCTTCAGGCAGTTCTGCCACTTCAGTGTTCTGTAAATAGATGGAGTCCTGAAACTTCCTACTCTGCTATCTTCTCTGATGTCACCTCTTGCCTATTGATTTTGACAAAGCTGCAAAGGCAATTTAATGGCAAAAGGACAGTCCTTTCAACAAATGGTATTGGAATAACTAAACTTCCATAGCAAAAAAAACAAAAACCAAACAAACAAAAAATGAAAAACAAAACAAAAAAACCCTCTATCTAAGCCTCACATGTTATGCCAAAATCAACTCAAAATGGATCATAGATTTAAATGTAAAATGTGAACCTATAAAACTTATAGAATAAAACATAAATGATACTACTATACACCTATAAAAAAAAAGATGACACTGTAGTGAAGGAAAATAGATCAGTGGGTTGGAAGGGTAAGGGATGGGAGAGAGTTTGACTATAAATGGATAGCACAAGGGAATTTTGGGGGGCTAATGGAAGTGTCCTATAGCTTTATGGGGGTAATAGATACACAAATCTATATATGTATTAAAATCCATAGAGCTGTACATTTTATTTTTATTTTTTTTAAAGATTTTATTTCTAAGTAATCTCTACATTCAACATGGGGCTCGAACCCACAACCCCAAGATCATGTTCTACTGACTGAGCCAGCCAGGCACCCCAGAGCTGTACATTTTATTTATTTTTTATTTTTTAAAAGATTTTCTTTATTTGAGAGAGAGAGAGAGCATGAGCAGGGTGGGGTGGTGTGCAGAGGGAGAAGGAGAAGCAGACTCCCTGCTGAGCAGGAAGCCCAGTGCAGGGCTCAATCCCAGGACCCTGAGATCATGACCTGAGCTGAAGGCAGAGGCTTAACTGACTGCGCCACCCAGGCGCCCCAGAGCTGCACATTTTAAAAGTTAATTTTACTGTATGTCAACTTAAAAGATTACAAAAATTTAAAAAATAGTTCACTAAGCATACAAACAAAACACATGGTCATGAATGGTAGGGAAAGACCAAGGACTGTTACATACTGAAAACTAAAAAGGCACAACAACTAAATGCAACTTATGGTTCTAAATTGAATCATAAACCAGAAAAATAAGAGACATTGTGCAGCTACCGGTGAAATTTGAATAGAGTCAGGACTGGATGCCAGTGTTGCCTTGGTATTGAGTTCCTGATTCAGATGAGTATACTGTGGCTATGTAGGAAACTTCTTGTTTGGGAAATACACTCAGAGGTATTTAGGAATGATGAGGGCATCAACTCTTTAACTTTCCCTCAAATAGTTCATGAAAGAATTATGGTAGTAATTATATATATTAATAAGTAATATATAAATTATATATCTTTATATATTATATTGTATATATGTTATATGTATTATATATTAATATATATTAGTGTATGTTTATTAAGCTATACATATATTATTATATGCATAAATTATATATATGTATATATGGAGAAAGGAGCAAAGAAAGGGAATATGGAAGTTTTTATACTGTTCTTGTAACTATTAAGTTTGATATTGTTTCAAAATAAATTATAAAAATCAAATACTGTTAGATGAATCTCCCATGCCGAAAAATTCCAAATAATTTCTATAGATACACCACCTGCAAGGAGATGGAACATAACTCCCCACTCCTTAAGTATGAGCTGTGCATCATGACTTCCTTCCAAAGTGTACAGTCTGGAAAGGGAAAAAAAAGAATAACTTCACAGGGGAGAAATCTGACAAACACTATCTCAGCCAGGTGATCAAGGTCAACATCAGTAGTGATGTCATGTTGGTAGCATGTAGGCTTGATATTATGTGATGAAAATGGCACTTTAACTCTTGTGGTCTTCCTCCCAAAATGCACATATGAGAAAACCATTAGGCAAATCTCAGTTGAGGGAAAGTCTACAAAATACTTGACTAGTACTCCTCAAAACTGTCAAGGTCATCAAAAACATGGAAAGTCTGAGAAACTGTCACAACCACACAATGAATAAATGTAATGTGGGATCCTGGAACAGAAAAAGGACCTTAGGTAAAAACAAGGAAATCTTAATATACTATGGACTTTAGTTAATAACAATGTATCAGTACTGGTTCATTAATTTTACCAAATGTACCACACTAATAAAAGATGTTAATAACAGGAGAAACTCAGTGTGGGATAATGGGAACTCTGTACTATCTTTGCAATTTTTCTGTAAATCTAAAAAAAATAACGTTTACTTAAAAAAACAAGCAATATTGGGGTGCCTGGGTGGCTCAGTCGTTGAGCATCTGCCTTCGGCTCAGGTCATGATTCCAGGGCCCTGGGATCGAGCCCCGAATCAGGATCCCTGCTCTGCGGGAAGCCTGCCTCTCCCTCTCCCACTCCCCCTGCTTGTGTTTCCTCTCTTGCTGTGTCTCTCGCTGTGTCTCTCTCTGTCAAATAAATAAATAAAATCTTTAAAAAAACACAAAAAACAAGCAATATTTAGGCAATCCAGTGAGGAGGATTTGGGTATGGATTGGATGTTGGAGTTGGTAAGGAGTAAGGTTGAAGAAGGTGTTTACTTTTTGGCTTGGGGAACTGAAAAAGTAGAGGGGCCCTTGGGTGAGCTGGAAACAGAGAGTGGGCAGGTGGGAAGTTCAAGGAGAGATTTGTAATGAAGGCCTGTATGCTTGAATGTGGAACTGATATGTGTGATTTGCGCTAGACAGGGAGACTTGGGTGAAGATGATAGCTACTCTGGGATGAGTACATCATGTGAAAGGAGTGGGATAACCCTTTCGGTGGCCTATCTATTCCCTCTTTCTTGCTGAGTACCCTGATATGATTGGGGTGTCTACCCTTCCCCATGCAACTAGGGGAGAGTCACCCTCTTCTAGGTTCCAAGGGTAAACCTTGATTGGCTTAAGGCACTCATGATAGTCTCCTTATTCTTAAAGATTTATTTATTATTTTAGAGTGGGAGAGGGGCAGAGTGAGAGTCCCAAGCGGACTCTAAGCTGAGCACAGAGCCACACACAGGGCTTGATCTCACGACCCTGAGATCACGACCTGAGCCAAAACCAAGAGTTGGATGCTTAACCGACTGCACCACCCGGGCACCCATCTTTCCTCAGGATGATTAGATACGGTGCGCACATAACCCCATCTGTTGATGAGGCATGAGCAGAAGCCTGCTAGGTGGCTCTGTGGTTTCCTCACTTCTAAGGAGACTCCCTAAGACACAATCCCTTTTCTGCCTTTGAATAGTGTAGCACCATGTGCAGTCTGGAAATGCTACAGCCATCTCCCTGTTTGACTGAGGATGATGCCAATGCACAGAATTGGGCAGAGGCTGGAAAAGGGCAGAGAGGAGGAGCAAGAACCTTACCTGTGGGATTCCTGTTAGATGAGAAAGGCCTTACTGTTTGTAACAATTTGGTTTGGCAGGGCCAGGAATAGGGTGAGGCAATTGAGGAACCCAGGAGGCAACATTTAAGGAAGCACCCTCCCTCGGATGCTGCGGCTATATTTGCCTGACCCTGGGAGTGATTGCCTCCTTAAATATTGCACCTTAGGTGCCTTGCAAACCTTATCCTAATCCTGACTCTGTGTGATTCCAAGTTTCCTGAACCTACAACTGAAAGCTTCTATCTGGCAAGCAGAGGATACTGATATTTAAGGAATGGACAGATAAAAGGAACCCAGAAAAGGAGATGAAAAATAGCTGCTCTGTTTGGGCCAGAATGATGTTACATAATAATGGTGCCAGTGGCCAGCCCAGCCTTCAGCCTATTATTAAAGAAATTGCCCTCCAAGCTTTCAGTAGTAGCCATCTTATTTTCATGATTTTCTTAAGTGTGTGACTGTGATCATGTTTCCTCCCTGACTGAAACTTTATTTAGTAGAATGTTTGTTAATTTCCCACTGGTTGGGGATTTTGAAATTTAAGTTTGTGTTATTACTTACTTATTTGTTAAGTTGTGCTGACCAGAGGGTTTTACCTGAACAATATTTGCTTATTTGAATTTGTAAAACTTCTGGTGGTCCAGTGTAGGATACTTTTTTATATTTTATGTAGGCGTAGAATTCAGCCTGTATTTTTATGCCTTATCAAGTCTATTATTGAATTGATCTTTATTGTTGTTTTATATGTCACAGTCTGAATGGTATATAACATAGTTTACAATAACTGTGTTTCTATTGTATTTTTAAAAAGATTTATTTATTTGACAGAGAGAGAGAGAGAGAGCACAAGCAGGGGAAGCAGGAGAGGGAGAAGCAGGCTCCCCGCTGAGCAGGGAGCCTGATGCAGGGCTCAGTCCCAGGACCCCGGGATCATAACCTGAGCTGAAGGCAGACGCTTAATGGACTGAGCCATTCAGGTGCCCCCATTACTTGTATTTCTAAAGATTATTGTTTCCTGTTTAATGTTGCTATGTTTTTTGGTACATTTGGTTTCACAATACCATTTTATTTTATCTTATTTTATTTTATTTGTTTGTTTTTAAGTAGGCTCCACATCTAGCATGGAGCCCAATGCAGGGCTTGAACTCACAACCCTGATATCAAGACTTGAGCTGAGATCAAGAGTCGGATGCTTAACCGACTGAGCCACCCAGGTGCCCAGTGCCTTTCTTTACTATATGTATTTTTTAGCACTTTTTTTTTTTAACAACAGTGCATATTCAGAGTTTGTCTTTTGATCCATTCTGAGATTTTCCTATTTTTATATGAGAACATTAGCTACTTACATTTTTCTTTCTTCTTCTTTTTTTTTTCAAGATTTTATTGATTTATTTGACAGAGAGGGAATACAAGCAGGGGGAGTGGGAGAGGGAGAAGCAGACTTTCCACGGAGCAGGGAGCCCGATGTGGGGCTCGATCCCAGGACCCTGGGACCATGACCTGAGCCGAAGGCAGACGCTTAACGACTGAGCCACTGGGGCGCCCCTATTTACATTTTTCTATTTATTTACATTTGCCTTATTTGTTACACCTAGTCTAACTTCCATCATCTAATACTAATATTCTGGTGTTTTGATTTTTTTTTTTTTTTTTTTTTTTACTCTTCATTCTGTGGTGAAACTCTGTCTTCAGTGATTAAAAAAATTTTTTTGGGGGGAGCGCCTGGGTGGCTCAGTCCATTAAGCGGCTGCCTTCGCCTCAGGTCATGATTCCAGGGTCCTGGGATCGAGTCCCACATCAGGCTCCCTGCTCAGAGGGGAGCCTGCTTCTCCTTCTCCCTCTGCCTGCCATTCCCCCTTCTTGTGCTCTCTCTCTCTTTCTCTGTCAAATAAATAAATAAATAAATAAATAAATAATCTTAAATAAATAAATAGATAGATAGATAGATAGATAAATAAATAAATAAATAAAATTTTTTTGGGTGCCTGGGTGACTCCGCTCAGCAGGGAGTCTGCTTCTCGCCCTCTCTCTCTGCTCCTCCCCACCCAAGTTGTGCTCTTGCTCACTCTCTCAAATAAATAAATGAAATCTTTACATATAAAAATAGAGTCTGTTTTTTTGTCTATTTGTTCATTCCTTTTGGTTCTTAAATTCCCCATATATGAATGAAATCATATGGTATTTGTCTTTGACTGACTTATTTCACTTAGCATTATACCTTCTAGGTCCATCCATGTTGTTGCAAATGACAAGATTTCATTCTTTTTTATGGCTGAAGTAATATTCCATTATTCCAGTAGTGGAATTACTGGATCATATGATAATCCTCTTTTTAATTTTTTGAAAAATATTTTATTTTTAAGTAATCTCTACACCCAACACAGGGCTTGAACCTAAAACCCCAAGATCAAAAGTCACATGCTCTACCAACTGAGCTAGCCAGGCATCCCTCTTTTTAATTTTTTGAAGAACCTTTTACTTATACCATTTTCCAGCATAGCTGTACCTCAATTTCATTTCTACGAGCAGTGCATAAAGATTCCTTTTTCTCTACATCCTTGCCAACACTTGTTTCTTGTGTTTTTTATTTTAGCCATTCTGACAGGTGTGAGGTAATTATTTCATTGCAGTTTTGATTTGCATTCCCCAGATGATGAGTGATGTTGAGCATCTCTTCATGTATCTGTTGGCCATTTGTATGTCTTCTTTGGGAAAATGTCTATTTATGTTCTCTATTTTCAAATAAGATTATTTATTTTTTTGGTGTTGAGTTGTATAAGTTCTTTTGATATTTGGATATTGACCCATTATTGGATATATCATTTGTAAATACCTTCTCCCATTCAGTAGGTTGCCTTTTTGTTGTTGATGGTTTCCTTTGCTGTGCAAAGCTTTTTATTTTGGTGTAGTCCCAATAGTTTAATTTTGCTTTTCTTTCCCTTGCCTTGAAGTCATTTTTTATGATTCCTTGCTATTTCTTTTCCATTTACAATGTGACAAAAGTGTCTGGTACACTTCTTGGTAAAGGCTCTTGATTTTTGCTGCATGAATTACATTTTCCCTTTTATCTGTTATAATAATTTATAAAACAGACGTATGGCTTCTTACAGTGAAAAATATGTGAAATTATACTATTTTTAAAATAACTTTTGGGGTGCCTGGGTGGCTCAGTTGTTAGACGTCTGCCTTCGGCTCAGGTCATGGTCCCAGGGTCCTGGGATTGAGCCCCGCATCGGGCTCCCTGCTCTGCGGGAAGCCTGCTTCTCCCTTTCCCACTCCCCCTGCTTGTGTTCCCTCTCTTGCTGTCTCTCTCTGTCAAAAAATAAATTAAAAAAAATAAAAAATAAATAAAATAAAATAACTTTTATCTTCACTGTATGTAAAACAAAGACTTAATGACTTGCTTTTTCTACCCTATTTCTTCCTTTCTGGTTTTCATTGTATTAATCTGAGGTTAAAAATCCAATTTTTACAAAATCCTCTTACTCAGTTTTTCTTTTGCAGTTTGTTTGTTACCATAGCAACAAAGATTATTTCAACTTATCAGCATCAAACAGTCTCTACTGAGTGGTGTTTTTATTCCGTTATCTCTCTATCTTTAGCTAGTTTCAAGGCTTATTGCCAGTTCTTTCCCCTCATTTAATCATTCATGAGTTTCTGATTCATGTCTCAGTGGCTTATTATACAATTCTGAGCAATTTTTGCAGAAAAGGGAGTTAATTGGGTAGTGTATTAATCAGAAACTCTTGTGGTTTCAAGTGACAGAAACCTACTTCAAACCGACTACAGTAAAAAAAGGAATATATTGGCTCATGATCCTGTGAAGTCCAGATTCAGTTGAATATGGCCTCAAAATGTGTCATCAGGAAATTGTCTCCATTTCCGGACTCTGCTTTCCCTAATTTGCCTTCATTCTCAAAGGCATTTTTCACATCGTGGCATGTTTTGCTCCAACTCATACTCACTGCCCTAGAACCCCAGCAGAAAGGGAGCACTCTTTTTCCAATTGTTTCTGTAAAAGTCTGAGCCAAGTGTCATTGGCCTGGATTAGGTCACATGCCCATCCTTTGAACCAATGTCTGTGACTCTGATTGGGGAGCCCTGGGTCACATGCTTACACTTCATTTGGGGGTGGGGCCAGCCCTCCAAACCATATAAGAGTATAGAAGGGACAGTTCACCAAAGAAAAATTGGGTTGTTGCCTCCACAAGGAGGAGTTGATGCTGGGCAGGCAAAAATAACAGACACCCATGGTTTTCTAAGATTCTACAGATCTGTGAATTGTCACCACTCTAGACAGACAACATAGAAGACATCCAGGTGGTCAGCTGCCCATCTAAGCAGGGTTTTGTTGTTGTTGTTTTTTGAAGATTTTATTTATTTCTTTGACAGAGAGAGAGCACGTGCAAGAGAGCACAAGCAGGAAGAGTGGCAGAAGGAGAGGGAGAAGCAGGCTCCCCACTGAGCAGGAAGCCCGATGTGGGACTTGATCCCAGGACCCTGGGATCATGACTGCAGCTGAAGGCAGATGATTAACCGACTGAGCCACCCAGGTGCCCCTCTACACAGGGTTTTGTACTTAGATAGTGATTTCATATGGTCTCACAGTGTTCCAGAACGTAGTTCTCAGCTTTGTGCTTCCAAATATATGTTGCTGTCAGTGTAGCTAGATGGTTGTTCCCTCTGGGCCTGGCTCATGCTAACCTGACTCAGCAGAGACTTTTGTATATCTAATTCCCATCTTAGAATAAATAGTAATTGCCAAAGGACCTGAACAGGGCTGTCCTCTGGTTAGTGGACTTAACCTGTTGAAAACCACAACAGGCCAAACTCTAATCATAAGTTTACTGAGCACCCATGGAACCAGGCAAGAGAAGTCCTCTGAGGAAAATTAGTGGTCAGATGCATCATGCTATGATAGTGTGGTGGCTTTAAAACATCCACGAATGCTGGAAGACTGAAAAGAGAACATGTTACAGGAAGAGAGATTGGTATGTGGTGAGAATGAAAGACAAGAGAGAACTGAGAGTAGTCCAATCTGGCCAAAACATGGAAGGTAAGGAGGGCAGATTAAGCTGAGCTGGGGTGGAGGGGTGGTCGGCAAAGGCCTCACTCTGAGTGCAATGGGGAGCCACTGATTTACTTTAAGAGGGAAAAAGACATGGTCAAATATGTCATGGAAAGATTGATCTGGGTACAAAGAGAAGCAATTGAAGATGGGCAACACTGAAAGCAGAAGGACTAAGGTTATCGTGGTACTCTAAGGTGAGAGAGTTGATGCAGCAGGCTTTAAAGTAGCAGAATGGCAGTGGGGATGAAGTGGGTACGTTTAAAACAGTGCTTTTCAAAAGTCTGTAACCATGTGTGATGCTTGGAGTTAACTAGACTTACGGTGATCATTTCACAGTATTTATACATATTGAATCATTATGTTGTACACCTGAACTAATGTAATGTTGTATGTCAGTTATACCTCAATAAAAAATAAATAGTGCTTTTCGAAGTTTAATATGCACACAAACCACCTGGGGATCTTGTTAAAATGCAGATCCTTATTCAGTAGTTCTGGGGTATGGCCTGAGATGCCACATTCCCAACAAACTCCCACATAATGCTGATGCTGCTGGTCTGGACACCATACTTTGACTAGCAAGGATTTCAGAAATATTATTATCTTTATTTTTAAAGATTTTATTTGTTTGTTTTTAAAGATTATTTATTTATTTGCCAGAGAGAGAGACAGCGAGAGAGGGAACACAAGCAGGGGGAGTGGGAGAGGGAGAAGCAGGCTCCCCACTGAGCAGGGAGCCTGATGCGGGACTCGATCCCAGGACCCTGGGATCATGACCTGAGCCGAAGGCAGACACTTAATGACTGAGCCACCCAGGCACCCAAAGATTTTATTTTTAAGTAACCTCTATACCCAACGTGGGGCCTGAACTTACAACCCCGAGATCAAAAGTTGCATGTTCCACCAACTGAGCCAGCCCCAGGGTTTCAGAAATATTAAAGAAACAGAATTACAGGAGTTTGTGATTGATTGGTTGGATGGGGGGAGAGTTGGCAACGAGGGAAAATGAGTTGTTCAGGATCATACTCAAATTTCCAGTTTGAGTATCTGGGTGGTGATGCTATCCACAGATACAAGATGAGGAACAGGTTTGGGTGGGGTAGATAACAATAATAGATAACATTTATTAAGTACTTGCTATGTGCCAGGTTCTTTACATATTTATTCTGTACAAAAAACTTATGAGGTAGGTACTATTGTGATCGTCATTTTAAGAGTGAGGAAACTGAGGTCAAGGTCATACAAGTAGTAAGTGGAGCAGCCAAGATTGAAACCCTCTGGCACTCTTCCTGCAGCTAACCATGGGCAAGTTGGATATGTGGAGCTAAAGCACCCGTGGAGATGTCACATAAAGATGTTCAGGTAGACAAGCTGGCCTGGAGTTCAGGAATGGGATTCTGAGCAATGGTTGAAGACCTGGGAGGAATTCAGGATTGGAGAGAATGAAACCATCCAAGGAAGGTTACAACCTACCACCTCAGAGTGCTGTCAGTCTTGTCCCATTTTCCTTTTGCTTATTACAAAGGAAGAATCTGAAAAAAACAAAGTTTTTAAAATAAATATATTTTTTTCTTATTGGATACTGTGTTTGTTCTCTATTCCTGAAATTTAAGAAATTTTCCAGATTACGTCTTGAAGTTGGTTTCTGCTTATTAATTTTTCTAGATCCCAGTGAATTTACTCAAATTTCTACCTGTACTCAGATCTTTTTAGACCTAAGGAAAATTTTATTATCATTTAAATTATTGCCTGTAATTGATTTACTCTGTCTTCTTTTGAGGGATGCCTGTAGCTTGAATCTTCATGACGTTCTCCTACTCATTTTTTCTCAAAGAATTCCACCACTTTGAGTATTTCTTATGTTTATCTTCTATATTGCTGATTTGCTCTTCTGCATTGTTAAATCTACTTTTTACTGCATTAACTATTGAATTTTACTTTGGTTATTGTGGTTTTAATTTCATAGTACTCCCCATTTATCTTGGTCTGTTCTTTAAAAGATACAATGTTCTCTTATAATCAAGAATAAAAATTAGGGCGCCTGGGTGGCTCAGTTGGTTAAGCGACTGCCTTCGGCTCAGGTCACGATCCTGGAGTCCCTGGATCGAGTCCCGCATTGGGCTCCCTGCTCGGCAGGGAGTCTGCTTCTCCCTCTGACCCTCCTCCCTCTCATGCTCTCTGTCTCTCATTCTCTCTCTCTCAAATAAATAAATAAAATCTTAAAAAAAAAAAAAAGAATAAAAATTAGGTGTATTCTAGAACTGGGTTCTGCTTAGTGGACTAAATATATTTCAAAGGAGTAATTTTTGGCGCTAGCACTTTTCTTATTTCATGTGTCACATATTTTTTTCCTACCAGGTTTTTACATGATTTGCCTATTTACCTTTGAGACTGAACTTTGCTGACATCTAGAAGTCCAGAGTTGAGGGCTTTCAAGATCACAGTGTTGGATAATTGAGATGCAGGATCTTACATCCTTATTCCCCCTTCAAAGATGGCCTGGGAAATGCTCAGAAGCAGTGGCTGTTTCATTGTCTTATTGTCTTAGCTATTCTTGGTATTCACCTGCTTTAGGATTTATTTTTATTTTTCATCCTCTGCTGTTTTTGAGTACTTCAGGGCCCCAGTGTCTCATTTTCTCTAGATCTTAATGTTTTGGTTTTGGTGTTTCCACCTTTGCATTCATGTTTTGGTATGTCCTGAGATTCTGCCCATCTGTACCAATCTGGGTCTCAGTCTCTGAATCTCCAGGTCTTTCTCCACTACCCTCTGACCCCTTACTCTGCTTTATATTTCTTCACAGCACTTATCACAACTTGAATATTTTTTTTTTACCTCTCTTCCTTCCTTTCTTTCTTATCTACCTGTCTATATCCTCACTCTAGAATGTGGATGCCCAGGAACGTAGATGCTCAACAACACTGGTTCCTGAGTCTCTCGCTTTAGTCTCAACCTTTGTGTGTCACACTTTCTCAGTATGCAAATATCTTTCGCGGTCTCGGTCTTGCCTTTCGGTTCCTGTCCTTGTCTCGAGGCCTCTAAGTTTGTGTGTGGGGTACGGAGTTGCGGAGGCCTGCCGCAGGCCTGCGGCCGGTGTGTGGCGCGTCGGCGTCCCTCACGCGCGGTCCCAGGTCGTTCCCTGGCTCAGTCAGTACCGCGCTCCGGGGTTTTCCCTGCCCCGACAGTCTCTCAGGCTCAGTGTTACGGCTCCCGTCCCGAAGCCTCGGTGTCCTTCGGCGTCTCGAGAGCCGCCTCCCGCGCCAACTCCCCCGCGAGCGCACGTGACCAAGCAGGGCGGTGACTCTGTCGCCGCCGCAGTGCTCCGCCCCGGCCTCCTCGCTTCCGCTGGCCCGCGCAGCCCCGCCCCCAGACGGCGGGGAGCCAATCCGCGTGCACGCTTCTTGGCTCCGCCCCGGCGCCCTCCTCGGCGCGCGCCCCTCCCTCCGCCCGCCGGCCCGCCCGTCAGTCAGTCAGGCAGGCCGGCAGTCGGTCCGAGTGGCCGTAACCTCTTCAGCTGTCCTAAGCCGTGCCCTCCTTGCTCCTTCCCGGTCGGCGTCCGCAGCTGCATTCGCAGCGGCGCGGTCCCTCCGGGAGGTGCGGCGTGGGCCGAGCGGCGGCCGCGGAGCGTCGAGCCCTTCGCGGCGGAGGCGGCGGCGGCGGCCCGGCAGCCAACATGGCGGCGGCGGCGGCGGCGGCGGGCGCGGGCCCGGAGATGGTCCGCGGGCAGGTGTTCGATGTAGGGCCACGCTACACCAACCTCTCGTACATCGGCGAGGGCGCCTACGGCATGGTGTGGTGAGTGTCCGCGCCCGCCCGCAGGCCCGGCCACGCCCGCCCACCCCATCGCCCGGGGACGCAGAGGACGCAGCCGTGGCCTCGTCCGCGCCCCGGCCTCCCGGGCCGCCGCGACCCCAACCCTTGGTTTCACCGTCGTCGGTGCGCCAGAGGCCTCGGGCGGGGCCCGGGGGCTGGTCGGGGTTTGGGTGTTGCTCGCGGCGTTTCGCGGGCCGGCCTTCGCTTGCCGCGGGGAGGGGCATAGGGGGCGGAGGCCAGTACCCGGGGACCCCCAGATTCAGGCGCAGCGCGGATTTTAGAGCCAGGACCCCGGGAAGGGAACGGAAGGGGTCCAGCGTCCCCTCAACCCCCCGGTTTGCTAGCATCGTGGCCTTCTTTTTGACATCCAATTGTAGAGCTGGGAATTCCTTCAGAAGCTTGTCGGTGGTGGTGTTGGCCGCGGTCTTAAGAGCGCTTCGCCTCGGCATGTGTGCAGAACGCCGAAATAATTACCTTCTTCCCTTCGCCTGTATTTTGAGAACGGCTTTCATTAAGAATCTTCAGTAGTGCTAACGGTGTTCTCCTGCGCAGACTTTCTATAAAAAGCGTCAGTAGCATCACTGTTAGTTGTGAAATATTTTAATCTTGAAGTTTTTAAAATGGATTTTAATACCCTACTGTTTGCGTTTCAGGAAGGATAAGCCCGCACTGCTCTCTGGATTTATTAAAGAGTCGTTTGGAGTTGGGCCTAATTTCACTTTTTTTCTTTACCCCGAGTGAGCTCTCTTAACAGCGTAAATGTATTCAGACGTTTTAGCACAATTGTTGTGGACTTTCCCTGTTAATGTTTTAGTGGTCAGTATATATGCAGCTTTAATGGAGTTCTTGCAGAATTACATGCACACTCCCTTATCTTGATCCATATCCCCCAGAAACGTTCCTGGTTCTTTTTATAGAATTAGCTGTATTTTGTGCTGATGAAGACTTATGGAAGTGTAGACTCCCTTACACCTATTTCTTCTTGTGAGTGTGTCTTGTGCTGAGTGAAGGAGGCAAACTAATATTTATTGAACACTTGGTGGCAGGTACTGTACTAGGTATATTATCTCATTTTATTTGAACAGCCACCTCGAAGGAGGAAAGGTGGTGATATCCCTCTTTCAGGGGAGAAAGTATTTCGAGGTGAAGCAAATTCTTCAGGTCATACAACTAGAGAGACTGGAGATCGTAGACTGAGATCCTGTCTCAAGTGCTGCAGCTCTTTCCATTAAACCCTGCTGTCTTTAAATAGTGTTATTAATAGCTTTAGAGTTTGGCATATTTTACTGTTGTAAGCAAGTCTGTTTTAGAAATGTATTCAAATTTGAATGATTGTGATTATAGAAATGCCATAAAGGGCATGTTTTAACGAGTATCTTAGACTAGTTAAATTTTAAAAAGACTAATTGAATCTTGACTATTTTCATTCTCTTGAGCAAAATGCTTCACATATACAACTGTGAAAATTAATGTGAACTCAGAGGTTTAGGAGCCAAAAGAGGAATTAAATTAGGTCTAAAAGAAATAAGGCCCTAGAAAGTACTGCTCACAGCATCACTTCTCTGTCATACATCTGATTGCTATTGCACCGGCTGGTAAGTATGCTAGTAAACACGTGTCAGGAGAGGTTCAGAATTGTCCATAACGTCCTTCAACTTTCTTAAAAAATTTAACATCTAAAATATGGACTGAAAGAAAATCTTTAGGTTTAGGATACTTTAATTGAAAGGGTTTTTTTCTTTTTTCTCCTGATGAGATTCTTACTAGTCTGAAGATAATTTAGATAGGGTAGCTATTTCTGTCATTGCTGTAGACATATTTGATCTTCCAAGTCTCTGTCGGGGGAGATGCTGAGTACTTTTACAGTAATTTTCCTTTCCTAAAATCCAAAAACAAGTATAATTGGAAGTAGAATCCTCGGTCCAGGTTATAGCTTTTACTCCTCATCTTAGTAAGAATGTAATCTATGTTGCACATTATTAGCATTTAATAAATGTTGATTAAGAATGCTGGGTTTGGGGCGCCTGGGTGGCTCAGTCGTTAAGCGTCTGCCTTCTGGCTCAGGTCATGATCCCAGGGTCCTGGGATCAAGCCCCGCATTGGGCTCCCTGCTCAGCGGGAAGCCTGCTTCTCCCTCTCCTACTCCCCCTGCTTGTGTTCCCTCTCTCACTGTGTCTCTCTCTGTCAAATAAATAAAATCTTAAAAAAAAAAAAAAAGAATGCTGGGTTTATGGAGGGTTTCTTGAATGAAATGTTATTTAAATAGCGATATTTTTAAAAATGTAACACTTCCAGACATTTGAAGATTTTCAGGCAATTAGGAATTTTTCCTTTTTTGTGCAGAGCCCTTTCCTAATCATTGTATGGAGGGTATTAAAAGATGAAGAGTGGAGTTTGAGTTGGGTATTTTAAGAGTGGTTATGATTTTGATGGATAATAGGCTCAAGTGACAGTTTGAGCTGCGGAATCTAATCCTGGAAAAGTAGGTAGCAAATGGTAGAGGACTCTAAAGGCAAAACTGAGTTTGATTCTATATTTGTGCAATGAAGAAGCATCAATGATTTTGAAAACAGGCAGTCATATGGTCAATTCTGAGATTTTGGGGGGGTAGATCAACACTGGTGGAAGTGATATAGAAAAAACTGTGATGTTACAATTAAGCTATTGTAACTGTCTAGAGGTGAAGTGATACAGTGGTATTGGAAGGTAATAGATGGAGATGTTGAGAGACCTTATTTAGATAGAATCCATGGGGGGTGCCTAAGTGGCTCAGTTGGTTAAGTGTCCAACTCTTGATTTCAGTTCAGGTCTTGATCTGTGTCGTGAGTTCATGCCCGGCATGGAGCCTACTTTAAAAAAAAAAAAAGAAGAAGAGGGGCGCCTGGGTGGCTCAGTTGTTAAGCATCTGCCTTCGGCTCAGGTCATGGTCCCAGGATCCTGGGATCGAGCCCCGCATCGGCTCCCTGCTCCGCAGGAAACCTGCTTCTCCCTCTCCCACTCCCCCTGCTTGTGTTCCCTCTCTCCCTATGTCTCTCTCTTTCAAATAAATAAATAAAATCTTAAAAAAAAAAAGAAAGAATTCATGGAGTGCCTGGATGGCTCATTCAGTGGAGCATGTGACTTTTTATTTCAGGGTTGTAAGTGTGAGCCCACCGTTGGGTGTAGAGATTACTTAAAAATCAAATCTTAAAAAAAAAAAAATCCATATGGGCTCTTTATCAGAAGAATGGTAGAAAGACTGAATTATGGCAAGTATGGGAGGAAGCAAAGGATGATGAGATCTAGAAGGGTAAGAGTCTTAATGAGGTGGGATTTGGATTTAAGAGGGATTTCTGAGACAAGGATTTTTGAATTTGGATATGGGTATATTTGTTAATTCCAAGGCTTCTATTTTGGGAGCCTGGGAGGATGGTTTTGCTGTTATCAGGGAAGAAATACTGCAGACAAAGCAGGTTTATTAGGGAGAAATAGTGAGTTGAGACTTACTAAGTTGTGATGACTGTAGGCCATTTAGGCTATTTCCAGGAGGCATCTTGAAATTTAGAAGAGGGAAGTAGAATCTGGAGATGAAAATTTATGAAAGTGGTAGTCTTGCATGGAAGAGCACATTCTTATCTGAGGAGACCGACGAGGTGAAATTGCAAGCAGATGTGTATATTCATCTTTTTAGTAAACACTCCATACATTCAGTAGATTTTCAAAGGGATCCATTGTCCCAGAAAGGTTAAGAACTGAGGTAGAACAGGAAGACCACAGAGGTAAACCAGACAAATTTTTTTTAAAGATTTATTTATTTATCTTAGAGGGAGGGGGAGAGAGTGAGTGCAAGCGTGCGCAAAGGGGAGGGGCAGAGGGAGAGTCTTAAGCAGACTCCTTGCTGACTGGGAGTGTGACTCAGGTTTCAATCTCACGACTCTTGAGATCATGACCTGAGCTGAAACCAAGAGTTGGATGCTTAACCGACTGTGCCACCCAGATGCCCCCTTGACAAATATTTTTTTTAAGATTTCATTTGTTTATTAGAGAGCACGATTAGGGGGAGGAGCATACTCCCCATTGAGCAGGGAGCCCAATGTGGGACCTGATCCCGGAGCTCTGGGATCATGACCTGAGCTGAAGGCAGATGCTTAACCCACTGAGCCACACAGGCGCTCCCCCTTGACAAATATTTTTAAGAGGTAGGCAAAGGAATGAGAGCCTTAGGACTGGTGAGACATATTAGAATCAGGAAAAAAAAATGTATGAGAGGAGAAACTGAAGCTGTATATGCTTGATCATTTATTAACTAAGATAAGTATTTTGAGTAAGTTGAGTTTGAAACACTTTCTGAATATGATTGCGAGGTCATCAGGTTATCTCCATAGAGATACTAATTGAAATAGAGATACTTTGAGAGTGGTTAAGATGGGGGCGGGGGGATGTGAGAACTGAGCCAAAGGAATGCCTGACTTTAGGTGTCAACAGAGGGCCAGTAACAGAAGAGGACAGAGGGAGTGTGGCTAGAGAGACCAGACAACCAGGAGTGCATATCATCAAAGGAGCCAAGAAGACTGTGGTCATAAGGGATTGACCTTGGATACTATAGAGGACAGACAATGCAACTTGAAGACAAGCTATTGGACTTGTTGATTTTCAACTCTCCTAAAAAAAGATGGTTGCAAGCAAAATTTCAGTGTGATCACCTTCCAAATGGTACAATATCCTGTCTTATTAAGGCTTTTTGATTATGGCAGACTAGTAGAACTACCATTTAGTCAACACTTTGTTTTATATGGGTCAGTTAATCCTCACAACCACACTGCAAACATGGTTACTTTGTACAAAAGTGAGGAAACTTGAGACACAGAGATTAGTTAACTTGCCCAAGGATACACAGCTAGTAAGTGATAGTGCATCCCAGTCTGTCTGGTTCCTAAATGATACTCAACCAAAGGTCAAAGTTGAGAAAGTGTATGTTTTCATACACTTTTCAGTAGGAAATACCTATTACCTGCTTTTGCTTATATCACATTTTAGCCTTGTATTTTATTTTTTAAAGATTTTGCATTTAGAGAGCGAGCGAGCACAAGTGAGAGGGGCAGAGGGAGAGGGAGAGAGAATCCCAAGTAGATTCTGCACTGAGCCTGTAGCCCGACGTGGGGCTCAATCTCAGGACTCCAGGATCATGACCTGAGCTGAAACCGAGTCAGGTGCTCAGCTGTGCCACCCAAGCGCCCCGCTTTTTAGCCATTTATTTATTAAAAGATTTTATCTATTAGAGAGTGAGTGCGTGCGCACACACACAAGCAGGGGGAGGGGCAAAGGGAGAGGGAGAAGCTGACTCCTTGCTGAGCAGGGAGCCTGATGGAGGGCTCCATCCCAGGACCTTGGGATCATGACCCGAGCCAAAGGCAGATGCTAACCAACTGAGCCACCCAGGCGCCCTCTTTTTAGCCTCTTATTTTATTTTAAAGTTTTTAGTTTTTTAAAGATTTTACTTATTTATTTGACAGAGAGAGACACAGCAAGAGAGGGAACACAAGCAGGGGGAGTGGGAGAGGGAGAAGCAGGCTTCCTGCGGAGCAGGGAGCCCGGCGTGGGGCTCGATCCCAGGACCCTGGGACTTGGGACCGTGACCCGAGCCGAAGGCAAGGCGCCCAGTGACTGGACCACCTAGTGCCCCTCTTTTTAGCCTTTTATTTATATTTATTTATTAAGATTTTTATTTATTTATTTGACAGAGAGATAGCGAGAGCAGGAACACAGGCGGAGTGGGAGAGGAGGAAGCACGCTTCCCGCGGAGCAGGGAACCTGATGCGGGGCTCGATCCCAGGACCCTGGGATCACGACCTGAGCTGAAGGCAGACAGTTAATGACTGAGCCACCCAGGCGCCCCTCTTTTTAGCCTTTTAAAAAACTTTCCACTCGGGGCGCCTGGGTGGCTCAGATGGTTAAGCCTCTGCCTTCGGCTCGGGTCATGATCCCAGGGTCCTGGGATTGAGCCCCGCATCGGGCTCCCTGCTTGGCGGGGAACCTGCTTCTCCCTCTCCCTCTCCCTCTACTGTTCCCCCTGCTTGTGCTCTCTCATTCTATCAAATAAATAAATAAAGTCTTTAAAAATAAATAAATAAAAAATAAAAAACTTCCCACGCAAGGTCATTCACTCAGAAAATATTGAGCACCTATTATGTGCCAGGATTTACACAGTCCCTGCCTTTTAGTATCCTTTAGTCCAAGTGGTTGGATGGAGTAATAAAGAGAATATACCAGTCCATTCAGAAAGAATGTGTGTAGTGCTGTGAGAAAAAGAAGGCCTGAGTGATATGAGACTGTCTTTGTATGGCTTCATAGACTTTTGACCTGGGTGTTGTAGTATGACTAGGAATTTGCCTTGAGATGTGCATTCTAGGTAGAGGAGAATGTACATGCAAAGGCAGCACATCAGGTCAGGAAAACCACAAGTTTTTTGGGATGGCAGGAGTGTAGCGTGTCTGAAGGACAAAGCTGTTGACAGCTGGGATGGACAGGGCCAAATCCTAAAGGACATTGTTTACTGAGGAGTAGACTTGATTTTGTAAGTGAGAGTTATTAAAAGATGGCCTTGTCTCTGCCAGTTCCTCGTCAAATTTTGTGAATTATGTTCCCCTCTTTGTGTCTCTTATGCTTTCCACCTGCTGTGCTTACTTTCTCTTCTTATCTTGGGTTACTCAGTGGGTGTAACTTCTATCCCTTTTCCAGGGGCATTTTGAAATGTATATGGGTTTTGTTTTTTGGTTGTTACATTGATTGGGGAATATTATAGGCCTTCCATGTGTATATGGTGGAGGCAGGTATGCTAAACAACCTACAGTGCATGGTACAGTCCCTGTGCTGAGAATCATCCTGTCAAGATGATAGTAGTGCACCCCTCCAGTCCACCCCCAAGAAACATTGGGCCCTGTTCAAGTCCTGTGTTCCCCTAAGGCTCATCTTCTCCATAAACTTACCCTTACTACTGTCGGCTGCAGCACTCCCTCCCTTCCTGAAACTGCTGGGTATTCGTACCACCTGTTTGAAAGGCAAGACCAGCAGTAGTGTGTATCATCTGTAGAAGCTCAAGACTTAAAAGTGGATCTGGATTCAGATTCTTAGTTTTGCTTGTTAACATTTAATAAAGAAGTGTCTTGTACGATTTTGGGAGCTCAAAGATCTGAGTACACCATTTTACATGAGCAATGAAAATTCAATGTTTCTGAACAGTTTTGAGTACAAGTATCTCAATGAAATTAATTTTGATATTAATAACATCCCTGTTGATGGTAGAAATCTGGTGGTTAGCTATAACTGATAAGCCATTTCCATGAATTTAATTTGTAGGTTTTCACTTCTCAAGTATTTATGAAAAGTTTTTTATGAAAAGCATCCAAGTTTTCTTAGAAACCATACATAATTTATTCTCTACCTTGTTCACATTAAGGTACCTGCTAATTAAAAACTGATTCCCCAGGGCGCCTGGGTGGCTCAGTTGTTAAGCATCTGCCTTCAGCTCAGGTCATGATCCCAGGGTCCTGGGATCGAGCCCCGCATCAGGCTCTCTGCTCAGCGGGAAGCCTGCTTCTCCCTCTCCCACTCCCCCTGCTCGTGCTCCCTCTCTCACTGTGTCTCTGTCAAATAAATAAATAAAATCGTAAAACAAACAAACAAACAAAAAAAACCTGGTTCCCCAACAAACCCAGATCTGTTTCACCCTGTATCCAGTTCACTCTACCCACTCATCTAACCCTGAGATGCTGTTTTTTCCCTTTTGTTTCTCTTTCACTACTTGGGGCTTCCTCACATTGGAAAGCCAGCAGGATAGATATTCTCCAAGAATCTTTTCGGATTCTCAGTCTTAGGACAGTCTCTGTGTTCTGAATCCATGGCCAGTAGGAGCTGAGAAGTAGGGTGTAGGGGTATGCCATGATCAATTAACTGACATTAGTTGCATGCCTACCTTGTTTTAGGTCACTGTGGTTCCAAGTTCATTTTCATTCTCATCTTTGAGGTAATTTTTTTTTTACTTTATAGATAAGCAAACCAGGTCTCATGTAATTTGTCCAAGGTTCACAGCCAATAAATATATAGCAGAACTGAGATTTATCTCGACCCCAAACCTGTGAGTGGGTTATTTATTTTTATTTATTTATTTATTTATTGGGCTTTACTCTGTTATACCAAGCTACCTGGAAACATGCTTCCTATAGCCCAGATTCTTTTTTTTTTTTTTAAGATTTTATTTATTTGACAGAGAGAGACACAGCGAGAGAGGGAACACAAGCAGGGGGAGGGTGAGAGGGAGAAGCAGACTCCCCGCTGAGCAGGGAGCCCGATGTGGGACTTGATCCCGGGACTCCAGGATCATGACCTGAGCTGAAGGCAGTCGCTTAACCAGCTGAGCCACCCAGGCGCCCTAGGATGGTTTTGAGTAGTCCAGGAAGATGTCCTTGAGGAAGCGGTATTAGTTGGGACCTGAGGAATGACTTGGAGCTAGCTAATTAAAAGGTGGTGTAAGGTGCTGGAGTGTCTCATGTACTATCTTGTAGAAAATAATTGTGGAAAGTGAGTTTATGATTAAGATTCAGGGATCTTTCTCATGGTACTGCAGGGATGGGAAGTGCAGTTAAAGCTTCAGGATACGGTTGTAACCAAGAACTAGAAAATAGACCAACTCCCCTACCTCCCTCTATCTTGATGTTTACAAAATATTCTTGCACTCTGTATCTCTGCACAGCTGGGGATTTTTTCTTTTCTCTTTCACCCCATCCCCATGCATTTGGCAGAAGAGCGCTTATCCTAGCTTCCTCAA
Source organism: Mirounga leonina (assembly GCF_011800145.1). Lineage (NCBI taxonomy): Eukaryota > Metazoa > Chordata > Mammalia > Carnivora > Phocidae > Mirounga > Mirounga leonina. The sequence goes on along the minus strand of NW_023270773.1, from coordinate 2,187,145 downwards.
GGTATGTGTCTTTAGTACATTGACAACCAGAGGCTGAGAGCACTCTGAATCCAATTCCTGGGAGAGAGAATTTGATCCAGCTTGGGATAGTGTCCATCTCGGGTCCAGTCAGCTGGTGGAGTCATTTGAAAAGGCTGAACTTCTCTAAGGTATGAGGAATGAGGTAGGGGTAGTCAAAAGATGTTTCCTGTTGACTGCTGACTTGCCAGGTTCAAGTTCTTGGTGCTGCTTCCCCTGCTGTTGTCCAGGCTGGAATTTTTCCCTGCTTTTTGGAGCCTGTGGGGAAGGAAGAGAGGAGAGGAGAGGGAGAAGTAGTTGAGACAGAAGAGCTTTGCTTTGCTTTTAGGGTTCTTTTGTTTTTCTGTCTCTGGTATTATGGGGGTGGCAGCTAAACTGGGTGGTATCTTTAAACTTTATTTGGTATTTGATACATATGTAGCATGTGTAAGTTAGGTAGCCTAACAGTAAACACTTAAGAACCTACCACTCCCTGAGTGACTTTTTTTTTTTTAAGATTTTATTGATTTGCACAGCGGCGGCGGGGGGGGGGGGGGGCGCAGAGGGAGAGGGAGAAGCAGGCTCCCCACTGAGCAGGGAGCCCAATGCTGGGGGGCTCAATACCAGGACCCTGAGATCATGACTTGAGCCAAAGGCAGAGGCTTAACCCACTGAGCCACTGGGGCGCCCCTCCCTCAGTGACTTCTTGACCATATTGTCTGAGGTCAACATTCTGATCTTCGGCCACAGCCTTCACTCCAAGGTTTAATTTCTTTCTGGGAGCCTGTACAGTGGAGCGGGTAAGGGCATGGTTTTTCACCATTTATATATGTGGCTATGGCAGGTTATCCAACCTGAGCCTTGTTTTCCTCATCTGTAGAAAGGGAGTAGTGGTGTACACCTCAGTATTGTGAGGATTAAATGAGGTATGTAGGTGAAGTGCTGAGTGCTCAGTATCTGGTTAATGCTCTAATTATTCCCTTGAAGTAAATGGGCCTGGCAAGACCTGGATCCTCTCTCACCTCAGTCTCTTTGAATATCCTTTTCTTTTAAAAAAAATATATATATAGAGAGAGAGAGAGAGCGAGCCAGTGAACGCATGAATGGGGGAGGAGCTGGGGGAGGGCAAAGGAGGGGGAAAGAATCTGAAGCAGACTCTGAGCTGAGCTCATGGAGCCCGACGCTGGGCTGGATCTCATGACCCTGAGATCAGTCATGGCCTGAGCTGAAACCAAGAATTGGATGCTCAACCGACTGAGCCAGCCAGGCACCCCATGCACAAGCCTATTTTTTAAGTGGGTTATTCTTTTTATTATTAAATGAAAATAAAGCATCTCTGAGTAGTTTTTATACTAAGCAGATCATATGTTTTTTTCTCACATGTCCCCTAAAATAATTTTTGAGAATTTGAAGCCATATCAAAGTTGTCCTCCCTATTTAAGAATCATATTCTATTGTAAGAAATAAAACTGTGGTTGACAACTAAAAGTTGGTAGGATAGCCTAAGAAAATTAATAGTTTTTTCTCAGCCAGTCAGTATCCTGTACACAGATTCAAACTCCTTAGCTCAATTTTGCAACATTATTTCAATTACTAGCATTAATGGATTTGTTTTTCCAAGCATAGGTACTCCCAGAATCTCTTATCCTAGGTGTTGGGAGAGATGGCCAGGTATGAATCTGATGCAGATTCTGAGAATTCCCTTTAAGGCCAACTGGAGGGGTCAAACAAATGGACAGAATATGAGGGTTGCAGCTTCTACTAATTATTAGGGTCTCAGGTTTTGTAGTTTGGACCTTAATTTGGCTTAACAAGCTCTTTTAAAATGTTGATATCCCCTTCCAGGATGTAGCCCTGTTCATCCTTTTATATGACACTTGATTTTTTTAAAAAAATTGACCAAACAGCAAGCAAAAGGAGGCTGTGTCTAGCTTTCTTTCATTCTACCTTCTATTTTTTATTTTTTTTAAAGATTTTATTTATTTATTTGACAGGGAGAGACACAGCGAGAGAGGGAACACAAGCAGGGGGAGTGGGAGAGGGAGAAGCAGGCTTCCCGCTGAGCAGGGAGCCCAATGCGGGGCTCGATCCTAGGACCCTGGGATCATGACCTGAGCCGAAGGCAGATGCTTAATGATTGAGCCACCCAGGCGCCCCATCGTTCTACCTTTTAAAATAGCTATATCAATATACTATAAAATTCATAATATTTTAAGTGTTCAGTTCAATCATTTTTAGTAAATTTACTGAGTTGTGCAACCATCACCACAATCCAGCTTTAGAACATTTCCATCATTCCAAAAAGTTCCTCCTTGTCATTTGCAGTCAGTTCCCACTCCCACTCCCACCCCCAGGCAACTCCTGATCTGTTTTCTGTTTTGCCTGTTTTTGAACTTTGATGAAAATGGAATCATGCAAGATACGGTTTTTTGTATCTGGTGTTTTCTTCACTTACAGTGGTTTTGATATTCATCCGTGTCATTGCCAGGATCTGTAGTTTATTGGGGTGTTTTTTTTTGGTCATTAAATAGTAATTACTTGGATAGATATACCAGATTATGGATATGTGGAAGTTTTTGGGTTTTGTCTGTTATGAATAATGCTGTTATACATTCATCTATAAGTTTTTGTGTGGACATTTGGTTTTATTTCTCTTGGTTACTTGGGAGTTGCTGGGTCATAGGACAAGCTCTGTGTGTGTTTTTGGGGCAGAGGATGGTAAAATGATTTTAGTTTAAACCATAATAAGAGTACAAATTAATTCATTGAACAAATCTGAATACCCTATGTACTGGCCTTATTCTAGGTACTGAGAATGGTGTGGTAAACAAAACTTAGTCCCTGACCTTGAGGAGTTAGCTCTTCAGTGAAGGTAGACTAATGTTTCACTTACTGGTAAGTGCTATGAAGAAAACTTTTATAAAATAGGTTAAGAGTATAGAGTGGAAAGGGGAAGGCATTTTTTTTTTCTGTAAACATTTTTAATGCTACACACTTAAATTTTTTTTACATGTAACTTTTCTTTTTAAACAATCTGAAATGTTTAGAAATATTGTAAGGACAGTACAAAGGTTTTTCCCTGCACCAGTTGAGAGTAAATGGTTGATACAGTGCCGCATTCTCACCAGAACACTTCAGTGTGTATTTTTACCAAACAGGGAATGTCTCCTACCTAACCATAATATAACCATCACTATCAGGAAATTAACACTGACACATTATTACTTCTTACTCTTGAGACCCTGTTCAGCAATCTTGTTTCATTTAGTTGTCCTGTCTCTTTGGTCTCCTTCTGGCTCATCAGTTCCTCAGACTTCCTTTGGCTCTAATACCTTAACACTTTTGAAAATTGTTGTATTTTTACTTTTGAAGAAACCATCAAACTACTTTCCAAAGCAGATACACCATTTTACATTTTCATCAGCAGTGTGTGAGGCATTCCATTTCTTCACAGCCTTACCAAAACTTGGTTTAGTAAATCTTTGATTATATCCTATCTGTTGAGTTTATAAGTGGTATTGCATTATAATTTCACTTTTTATTTTCCTCCTGATTAATGATGATTTTTTTTCTGTGCATATTAACCAGTTGTATATCTTCATTGATGAAGTGTCTGGTCCTAACTTTTGCCCACTTAAAAAAAAAAAATTGTGTCTTTCATTTGGTTTTGGTATATATAGCTCTGCTCTCTCCATGTTTTCCTTTAGAACAGGGACAGCTAAAATTTGAAGCATAATCCAAATCTAATCATGAGGCAACACCAGAAAAACCTGGTATAGGGATATTCTACAAAATAAACTAGCCTATAATCTTCGAAGATGTTAAGGTCATGAAAGTAAAAAAAAAAAACAAAACAAAAACCCAAGGAATTGTTCCAGACTGAAGGAATCCAAAAAGATGTGACAACTAAATATGATGGGTGAATCTGAATAGGCACAATAGAATGGGGCCTGGATTGTAAGAATGTATCAGTGTTAACAATTCTGATATTTGCAAATTGATTATGTAGGAAAATGGTCTTGTTTTGTTTGTAGGAAATACACACTGAAGTATTATGGGTAATGAGGCATCATATTAGCAAATTTACTTTCAGATGTTTCAGAGTACAAATTTGATGAACTAAATTTACAATTTTTCTGTAGTTTGAGATTTAGTTCCTTTTCACCGAAGAGTTCGGTCTCTGGAAGGTGCTTGTGTGAGGGTGTGCTGAAATTTGGGGCAAGTCGCGAAAAGCATCTTTCAGCCAAGTGAAAGAGTACTGGCCGGGGTGTCAGGGGACCAGAGTCTCCATCCCTGCCATCATTGGCATGTTTCGTGGGCTTATGCTAGTCACTTTGCTTCTGCAGATTTTAGTTTTTCTCATCTGAAAATTAAGGGATTAGTAAAACTCTATAAAGTCCCTTTCACCTCTAATGTTGTCATTGCCCTCAGAGACCTTCCGTGAAGTTAGCACATATATATATACATACACACATATACGTGTACATACACATATATAAAGAAGACTCATGCACAGATTATTTCCTTGTTATTGGAAAGCTATCTATTTTAGTGTAGTTTACTGGAGAAACCTCTGGAGAGTCATTACTGAGATCTAAAAGAAATGGGGAAACTTCCTATCAAAAACTAACAAAATAGGGCAGTCAGTAAGTGGCTGCCTTTGGCTCGGGTCATGATCCCGGGGTCCTGGGATCAAGCCCTGCTTTGGGCTTCCTGCTCAGTGGGGAGTCTGCTTCTCCCTCTCCCTCTTCTTCTGCCGCTCCCTCTGCTGTGCTCTCTCTCTCACTCTCTCTCTCTGTTAAATAAATAAGTAAAATCTTAAAAAAAAAATGGAATTAAAAAAAACCCCAACAAAATAATTTACTTTAATGTTAAGCTCAAAATTAAACCCTGAGGAAAATGATTATTTTTGTGCTCTTAAGTTGGAACTTTCTGTACAGAGTACTGGTTTACCTCAAGTGATTAGATTATTCACGTGTGTTTGAAGAGAGAGTTTTTAAAAACTTGGTGACTGGGATGAATGTTAATGCTGTCATAGGCATTGGGAACAAACGGGTAATGAAAATGTAGAGCTTCAGAGATAGGAAATACTTAAATAGAACTGATTATAAGTAAATCTTTTTTTTTTTTTTTTAATTTTTTTTATTTTGGGGCATCTGGGTTGGGTGGTTCAGTCCATTAAGCGTCTACCTTTAGTTCAGGTCATGATCTCTGGGTCCTGGGATAGAGCCCTGCAGTGGGCTCCCTGCTCAGCAGGGAGTCTATTTCTCCCTCTCCTTCCCCCCCCAGCCCCCCCCTTCGTGTGTGTGCGTGTGAGCTCTCTTGCTTTCAAAATCTTAAAAAATTTTTTTTTTATCTTTAAGTAATCTCTACATCCATTGTGGGGCTCAAATTTATAAGTCTGAGATCAAGAGTCACATGCTCCGCTGACTGAGCCAGCCAGGGGCCCCTGATTACAAGTAATTCTGAAAAAGAGAAAACTTAGTACAGTCTTATTTATAGAAGAAATAGTTTTAACTGAACAGCTAAAGAAAATAAAGCAAAACCAATACATTTTCCCCAATTAATATCTAAATTTCCACTGAACACAGGTCAGGCTTGCAAAATAGGGAGCAAAACCTACAGAATTTACTTTGGCCACAGGGTTTTATCTTGATTCAGTAACTGAGTTGAGGGTACTGCTATTTATTGTTTCAATAGAAATGTGAAAATGTTTAGTTTGGGGCTTATTTGAAATGTTCCTTCTCTTTTCAATCTAGCAATGCTGAACTTACCTTCAAATAAAATTTTACTTCCTTCATTAAATCATCTTTGTTTCTGTCCCATAGTTGAAGCAGATTTTTTTTTTAAGATCAATGTAATCCTTTCCCGTAAGTTAATTTTTGTAAGACCATATAGGCATATAAAAATATTTGATATGATGTTTCACATAGTGAAAAACCAGTTGACAGCAACACTAGATTAATCTAAGACTATTGCCAGGAACGTTTATCCCCTTTTTGGGCCATTCTGCCTGTTACGTATTTTGCTAATGTTTTCAAGTGTCCTTTTAGGACAACTCTGATTCCTTACCATCCATGTGATAAAAGTGATATTCTTTAGAAGTGTTGTAAATTCTTTCTTTAGTCCAGGAGGAGCTGGAAAGAAAGAACATTTATGATTCTTTGTCCACTCTGATGTAACTGCTCGGAAGAGCCATTTATTTCCTGCCACCAAGAAAGTATAACACAGACTGGTCGTAAGAAGTTTATAGAAACTTCAAGAATGTTTCTGGTTAACCCAGCAGGCAGAATGTAGCTTTCAAGAACTGGTAAATGTGTGTGTAGCATCCTAGAATTTAATACTAATCTATACAAATGTAAATTAGATAATATTTTGGCCTTACGTGGTTTCTGACTTCAACAGGAAAGTCTCATGTTTCCCTACTAAGTAAGCTGCTGGCATTGGGCCGAGGTATATTTTATTTATATAAGGAAGTACCCATCACTTCCTTTTTTTGTTGGTTTTTAACATAAATGAGTGAATTTTGTCGAATGTCTTTTCTGCCTCCGTGAAGATGATCATGTGATTTTTTTTTCTCTTTAGCATTATTATATCCATATTAATGGATTTCCTTATATTGAACCTCCCTTATATTCTTAGAATAAATTCTTCTTGGTTAAGCTGTATTCTTCTTTATAATGTACTGTTAGATTCTGTTTGCTAATGTTTGAAGATTTTTGTGTTGATATTCACAAGTGATGTTAGTCTACATATCTTTTTTTTGTGCAATCTTTTGGTAGGTGTGGGGGTTACTGTTACACTTTCTTTGTAAAGTGAATTTGGAAGTTTTCTTTTTCTGTGTTCTGAGATAGCATTGGGATTGCCTTATCTTTAAGTGGTAGAATTTCCCTAAGAAACCATTGGCCTGGTGCTTTTTTGTGTTTCCTTGAGGTTTTGTTTCTGTCTGGTCTCTTCGCCATCACTCTTGCTCCTCCAGCTTGTTCTGCACAACTACCACCATGACTGTCATTTCTTTGAGAGCTTATTATCCATTAAGCACCATCATATGTATGAGTGGAATCATACCATACATATTCTTCAACTAGCTTTTTTCACTCGTTACGTTTTTCAGTATAGTTACTCATTTTCATGGCTTAATAAGTCTCATGTATAAATATACTACAATTTACCCATTCAGGGATTAATGGACATTTGGGTTGTTTCTTGTTAGTACAGTGGTTCTGGTGTATAAGAGTTTCTTTAGACACATCTCCAGTAGTAGAATTGTTGGGTGGTAGGGCATATGCATAACATGTTCACTAGGTAATGCCACCTTGTTTTCCTAGCAAATTTTTGTGCTGTTATTTTGTACATCATTTGAAATGATGTGCAAAAATAATAGAAAATGATGTAAAATGATGTACAAAATAATTTTAATAAGTTAAATTTATTCCTGGGCTCCTGGGTGGCTCAGTCGGTTAAACATCTGCTTTCGGCTCAGGTCATGATCCCAGGGTCCTGGGATCCAGTGCCGGGTAGGGCTCCCTGCTCAGCAGGGGGTCTGCTTCTCCCTCTCCCTCTGCCCTCCCCCCCCCATTCACATTCTCTCTCTCTCTCAAATAAATCTTTAAAAAAAAATTAAACCACCCTTACAATATTGAGCAGACGCTCAACAACTGAGCCACCCAGGCGCCCCCTGATTCAGAGTTCTTAAAAAAATGGTTAGATGACTTTCCATTTTCTGTTTCTTCTTAATGATTCATATTTTTCTAGGAGTTTGTTTCTGTATTAATTGGAGTATTGTATTTTCTTACCTCTTAATTTTATTTTGAGGTATTCAAACATATGTACTGTTTGAAGAATAATAAGTTAAATATATGTAACCATGCAAATTATAAGCTAGAACATTGTCGGTACCTTAGGAATGCCTCCTAGGGGGCGCCTGGGTGGCTCAGTTGGTTAAACGGCTGCCTTTGGCTCAGGTCATGATCCCAGGGTCCTGGGATCGAGCCCCCCATCAGGCTCCCTGCTCGGCGGAGAGCCTGCTTCTCCCTCTCCCTCTCCCTCTGTCTGCTGCTCTGCCTACTTATGCTCTCTCTCTATCTCTGTTAAATAAATAAACAAAAATCTTAAAAAAAAAAGAAAAAGAAATGCCTCCTAAAATCCCCTTCTGGAGTCAACCACTATCCTCAAAATTTTGTGATAATTGTTCTTTTCAGCCTCCATCCCCTTTTTATCTTTTTATCTTTTACTTTTATTGAAGTATAACATATATTCAGAAAAGATTACATAAGATTACAGCTTGATAAATTTTCGCAAACTAAACACACTCATGTAAATAACCAGTGTCCAGATCAACAGTCAGAACCCCAGCAACTCAGAAGCTCCCCTTGAACTCTTCTTCCCATCAGTCCCCATAGGTACATAGGTGACCTCTATCCTGACATGTAGTATACATTCATTTTATTTTGTACTTTATTTGAGTAGAATCATATAACATTTTTTAAAAAAGACTTTATTTATTTTTCGACAGAGAGACAGCGAGAGGGGGAACACAAGCACGGGGAGTGGGAGAGGGAGAAGCAGGTTTCCCATGGAGCAGGGAACCCGATGCAGGGCTTGATTCCAGGACCCTAGGATCGTGACCTGAGCCCAAGGCAGACGCTTAACAACTGAGCCACCCAGGCACCCCAAATCATATAACGTATTTGTTTTCTTTTTTATCTAGCTTCTTTTATTCAGCATCATGCTTTTGCAGTTGTGAATTATTCATTCTCATTGTAGTATTAATATTCCATGGTGTGACTATACCACAGTTATTCATCCTGTTAATTTTCATTTGGATTCTTCCTCGTTTTTGATCATTATTAGTAGTGCTACCATAAACATTGTAGTGCAGTGTGGTTTGGTGAGCATATGTGCACATTTCTGTTGGGTATATACCTGGGAGCAGAGTGGCTGTGCCTAGGGATGCATAGGTTCAGTGGGGAGTCAGCTGTGGCTGTTGCCATACAATTTTCCAAAGGGGTTAAATCATACTTACACCCACTAGCAGTGTATTAAGTTTGGACCACTCCACATCCTCAACAGCATTTGATATTTTCTAAAACTGAGGTTTTAGCCATGCTGGTGGGTGTGAAATGGTATGTTTGCACTGTGGGGTTTGTTTGCCTTCTCCCTGATAATTTTAGCTCTTCAGATTACTTTTTGGCTAATAGTCTTTTAGCCATCTTCTTCTTCTTTTTTTTTTTTTTAAAGATTTTATTTATTTGACAGAGATACAGCAAGAGAGGGAACACAAGCAGGGGGAGTGGGAGAGGGAGAAGCAGGCTTCCCGCTGAGCAGGGAGCCCAATGCGGGGCTCAATCCCAGGACCCCGGGATCATGACCTGAGCCGAAGGCACACGCTTAACGACTGAGCCACCCAGGCGCCCCTTTTAGCCATCTTCTTGTGACGTGTTCAGGTTTTTTGCAGATTTTTATATTGAGATTTCTTTTTTTTTTTTTAAGATTCTGTTATTTCAGAGAAAGAGAGAGAGTGCGCACACAAGCATGGGGAGGAGCAGAGGGAGAGGGAGAGAGGGAATCTCCAGCAGACTCTATGCTGAGCTTCATCTCAGGACCCTGAGATCATGACCTGAGCTGAAACAAAGTTGGACACATAACTGACAGATTTTTGTCTTTAGTAAATAACAGGAGTTCTTTATAGGTCCTGGACATGAGTCTTTATAGTGAATTGCATATACCTTCTCCATTCTGAGAGTTGCCTTTTCATGCTCTTGATGGAGTCTTTCTGATTCTGTTTCACAGATTCGGGTTCTTTAGTGAACTTCATCATCTTGTCATCTATTTTCTGCTGGCTAGTTTGGTGGTGTTAGAAGAAGGGATATTTGTGGGAAGAAGGCCCCAGGGAAGGAAGAAGGAACAGGCCTTTGACAGTTGTACCTCCATTATCTCTTGTGCAGTTTTGCAGGGTGCTGTGGGAACAGATGTCACTGTAAAACCATGCCAAACTGAGTATATGTAAGAGATTTTTTTTTTTTTGCCAGATAGCCTTAGCTTCTGAGACCAGTAGGAGGTAAGGTCAGGCATCTGTTAAGAGTGCATTGCATGAAGGGTCAGAGGCTTGGAAAGTGGGAAGAAAGTTTGAGACAGCTGTTTTGTGCTTGAAAGTCAGCTAGAAATGAATCAGTGGACTGGCCCTACTCCTTGAGAGCGACGACTTTGTTCCCTGATGTATCCCCAGCACCTAGTACACATATTGCACATAGTAGGTGCTCAGCAAATACTTGTGGAATCAGCCAGATATAATAGTACCAGTGATGATACATTGAGGCTGGCTAACTCTGTGCTGTCCTTACAGTTTCTACCTTCTCACATTTCCATTCATTTCCCTGTACTTGAAAATTCCCTCAATTTGAATTCAGCGAAGAAATAAGTTCCTTACTCAACTATAAGTCTCTTTAAGAGAGCAGGGAACAGGGGCACCTGGGTGGCTCAGTCATTGTCTGCCTTCAGCTCAGGTCATGATCCCAGGGTCCTGGGATCGAGCCCCGCATCGGGCTCCCTGCTCTGCGGGAGGCCTGCTTCTCCCTCTCCCACTCCCCCTGCTTGTGTTTCCTGTCTCACTGTGTCTCTTTGTCAAGCAAATAAATAAAATCTTTAAAAAAGAGAGAGAGAGCAAGGAACATGTCTCATTTATCAGTTTAGAAACTTCATTTAAAATCAGCTTAGGCGGGCGCCTGGGTGGCTCAGTTGGTTAAGCAACTGCCTTCGCTTAACCTGGAGTCCCTGGATAGAGTCCCGCATTGGGCTCCCTGCTCAGCAGGGAGCCTGCTTCTCCTTCTGACCCTCCCCCCTCTCATGTGCTCTCTCTCTCTCATTCTCTCTGTCTCAAATAAATAAATAAAATCTTTAAAAAAAAAAATCAGCTTAGGCATTAATAACTGGGTGACTTAGAGCATGTCATTTAACTTCTCAGAGTCTCATTTCACTTTTCAGTGAAGCAGGGATCATGCCTTATGAGTGTTGAAGTGAACACATCAACTAAATCACTATATAATCCTGAGAGCAATTTTTCTTGCATCCCAATATGAGACCAGAGAATAAAGCATTGAAATGAAAACTGGGGGATATAGTCTGGACATCTGTATAAGTAGGTAACTTGTAAGGTTGGTTTGGGGGTTTTTAAATTATTATTTTTTAGTGGTAAAATGCACATGACATAAAATTTACCATTTTAAGCATTTTTGGTTAAAAAGTATATATATAAACGTGTATATATATAAGTATATTCACATTATTGTACAACAGATCTATAGAACTTTTTCACCTTGCAAAACTGAAACTCTGCCCATTAAACAGCTGCATTCTCCCCTCCTCTCAGCCCCTGGCAACCACCATTCTACTTTCTGTTTCTGTGAATTTTACCTCATAAATGAGCATAATGTCCTCAGGGTTCTTCCGTGTTGTTGCAAATGGCAGGATTTCCTTCTTTGTTATCCATTCATCCACTCATGCACACTTGGATTGCTTCCACCTTTTGGCTATTGTCAGTAATGCTACTTTTAACATAAATGTACAAATGTCTCTCTAAGACCCTGCTTTCACTTTTTTTTTTTAAAGATTTTATTTATTTACTTGAGAGAGAGAATGAGAGAGAGCACATGAGAGGGGGGAGGGTCAGAGGGAGAAGCAGGCCCCCCGCTGAGCAGGGAGCCCGATGTGGGACTCGATCCCGGGACTCCAGGATCATGACCTGAGCCGAAGGCAGTCACTTAACCAACTGAGCCACCCAGGCACCCTCACTTTTTTTTTTTTTTTAAGATTTTATTTATTTATTTGACAGAGAGAGACACAGCGAGACAGGGAGCACGAGCAGGGGGAGTGGGAGAGGGAGAAGCAGGCTTCCCGCCGAGCAGGGAGCCCGATGGGGCTCGATCCCGGGACCCTGAGATCATGACCTGAGCCGAAGGCAGACGCTTAATGACTGAGCCACCCAGGTGCCCCCTGCTTTCACTTCTTTTGGATATGTAGTCAGAAATGGAATTGCCAGATTGTTTCATAGTTCTAGGTTTAATTTTTTGAGGAACCACCATACTGTTCTTCAAAGCAGTTGCACCATTTTACATTCCCACCCAAAGGTTCTGATTTCTCCATATTTTCACCATCACTTATTTTCTGTTTTTTTTTTGTTTTGTTCTGTTTTGTTTTCTTTTTTGTTTTGATAGTAGTCATCCTAATGGGTGGGAGGTGGAGAGCTTGTTTTGATGGGTCTTGTGCCCTGTATGTTTGATGTGCTTTCAGTCAGCAGTGGCTATTTGGCAGTTAAATGGGAGTGACTCTTTCAATAAATAGTGTTAAGCACTTGCTGGGATAAAAATATGAGTCAGGCACAACCCTTATCTCAGAGGAGCCTTTCGTAAATCAAGTTAGGCCGCTTAAAATTTAGAAGTCTGTGTGTGTATGACTGTGTGTTTTCCCTAGCATGTCCTTTGTTCCTAGACAATTATAAAAGTACTTCTCAAAGTAGTGGTCATATAGTATCACCGTGGTTAGTGAATTAATGACATTAAACATTGAAAGTTAAGGAATATTTTACTCCTTGGGTTTTCAATGGAATTTTAAAAGACCTTATGATAAATTTTCCAATTATTCAGACTGTACTTCATAAATACTCTGAGACTCATAATCTTAGAATTTCCATTTTCCTCAGCCTTGTGATGGAGCCTTCAGGGCTTACAACCTCCCTGAGGGTGGAGAAGGTAGGCACTGCCCTCAAGTTCTTTATTATCACTTAATGGGGCAGAGGGAGAGGGTAGTACCCAGAGGGTAGTACATATTGAGAGGGTAGGGGAAAGCCCAGCCTGCTTTATCTGGGGGGTGGCGGGTGGGGGTCCAGGTAGAGGTGGAGAGGTATTACTTTCTTCCCTAAGTCTCAGAATTTTCTGCATAGAAAGCATTCTCCTTGCTGCTATAGTAAGTATGAACTTGATTATTTTTTATGGCTTAATGCATAGGATGAAACTGTCAAATTCCTTTGTGGTAGTCAAGTTTTTTATGAGAAGCCTGTAGCTGAAGAAAAGCATTAATTATGGGTTCAGTTATTATTCCTAGTAACAATAATAAATAATATTTTATCTGCTCAAAGATTTTTTCAATGATGTTTTATTGAAATACACAGCCAAGTGCTAGACGTATCTTAATTGTTCAGCCCAATGAGTTTTTGCAAACTGAACACACCTAGGTAATCAGTAGTCAGATCAAGAAACAATGTAATTGGCATTATAGAAGCCTGCTTGTGTTCGTTTCAGTCACTACCCACCCCTCACCCACCAGAGTAACTATTATCGTGCCTTCTAACATGCAGATTAGTTGCCTGGTTTTGTACTTTTTTTTTTTTTAAGATTTTATTTATTTATTTGACAGAGAGAGAGACAGCAAGAGAGGGAGCACAAGCAGGGGGAGTGGGAGAGGGAGAAGCAGGCTCCCCATTGAGCAAGGAGCCCCATGCAGGGCTCGATCCCAGGACTCTGGGATCATGACCTGAGCCGAAGGCAGACGCTTAACGACTGAGCCACTCAGGTGCCCCTGGTTTTGTACTTTATGTAGATTGGTCCTACAGTATGTTTTCTTTTGTGTCTGTTTGTTTTTTATTCAGCATTGTGAGAATCATCCATATTGTGTATGTCTGTAGTTCAAAATTATTTTACTTTTTAAGGCATACTACTGACAGCCTAGGAAAAGTTTTTCTCATTTTTCTGTTATTGATCCTGTGGCTTTGCAGTGCTGTTAATGTTCCGTATCTGGAGGAAGTTCTTGGGTACTCTTCATATTCTTTCCCTTTCTTTTCCAGACCACATTGTATCTATAAAGTTTTCCATTATCTTGTTTTCCTCGTTCCATTGCTGTGTTGCTAATCTAATGCTATGTAATAAATGCCCTACAATTTAGTGACTTAAAACAACAGTAAATATTTGTTACCTCACACTTTCTGTGGATTAGGAATTGAGGAGTGGGCCTAGCTGGACAGTTCTGGCTCAGGGACTCATGACATTGCAGCCAGTTGCAGCCAAGATCTCAGTTGGGGCTACAGACATCTGAGGGCTTGCCTGAACCTAGGAGATCTGCTTCTCACTCACATGGCTGGCAGGTTTTTTTGGGGGGGGGTGTGGGTAGGAGGTTAGGCCTCTGTTTCTCCCCCTGGAGGCTTCTCCCTAGGCTGTTTGAGTGCCCTCACCACATTGTGGTTGGCCAGGCTCTCCCAGAGGGAAAGAATACCTTTATGACCTAGCCTGGAAAGACATACCATCACTTCCACCCCCCAACCCCCGCCCCTTTTGTTGTTAGAGGCAAGTTACTGAGTTTGGCCTGTATTCCTTTGGAGGTTAGGACAGTCATCCACTGTAAGATTGTCATGTAATGGAATTGTAACTAACACAGCAGCTATATTTGCCTTTTTAAACTCTCTTAAATAGAATAGAGGTTTCAGAGATTGTTGGAAATATAATGTCCACCACCTTGAGTGGACACCGCATTGCTGGTTGTAGCAAAGCCATGTTAAAAAGTAAGCCTAGGGGCACCTGGGTGGCTCAGTTGTTAAGCGTCTGCCTTTGGCTCAGGTCATGATCCCAGGGTCCTGGGATCGAGCCCCATGTCGGGCTCCCTGCTCAGCGGGAAGCCTGCTTCTCCCTCTCCTGCTCCCCCTGCTTGTGTTCCCTCTCACACTGTCTCTCTCTCTGTCAAATAAATAAAATCTTAAAAAGACTACTGCAGGGACGCCTGGGTGGCTCAGTCGCTTAAGCTCTGACTCTTGATCTCAGCTCGGGTCTTTTTTTTTTTTTTTAAGATTTTTATTTATTTGACAGAGAGAGATAGCGAGAGAGGGAACACAAGCAGGGGGAGTGGGAGAGGGAGAAGTAGGCCTCCCGCCGAGCAGGGAGCCGGGTGCGGGGCTCGATCCCAGAACCCTGGGATCATGACCTGAGCTGAAGGCAGACGCTTAATGACTGAGCCACCCAGGCGCCCTTCAGCTCAGGTCTTGATCTCAGGGTTGTGAGTTCCAGCCCCAGGTTGGGCGTGGAGGCTACTTAAAAACAACAACAACAACAAAACACACAAAAAAAGTAAGCGTGTTGCTACAGTGTAAGGGTAGGTAATATTTTATTTACATTCTATATCTATAAATATCAACACTGTGAAGGAGGTAAGTATAAGCTGGAAGGTAATGTTAAGTGTTCATCTTCTGTAACCATTTGAGTGCTACATTTATTCTACATAAATCTCACTTGTTCTTAAAAATGTGCTAATAATTCTTAGGATTTTGAATCTTTAATAAATGGGTCTGTACATCTAAATTTTTTAAAATATATATGCATTCTGGCTAGATCTCCAGGGCTCAGCAGGGCTGTAAAATGACACAACTCAAGTAAAATATCAGACATATCAGAAGTATAGTCTTGATGGGCTTAGTTGAAATAATGATGATCTTCAGAGAGCTGCCTGGTAGCCCTTGTGCTCTTCCTCTGACAGGAGACCTCTGCCTTGCCCTTTGCTCAAGTGCATTCTCGCGTCTGCCTTCAGCTCAGGTCATGATCCCAGGTCCTGGGATCCAGTCCCGCATCCGGCTCCTGCTCAGTGGTGAGCCTGCTTATCCCTCTGCCTTCCACTCCCCCTGCTTGTGCGCTCGCTCCCTGTCTCTCTCTCACAAATAAATAAAATCTTTGAAGTGTATTCTCTTTGCCCTTTTCTATTTCATCATCTCCAAATATTGTCTATACCTCTCACACTTGGAACTACCGAGTTCTTATTTCAGCAAAGCCATGAGGGGAGGGGCTGTTAACGCTGGAATTGGTTCTATGGGTTGGAAGTCCTCCTACGGACCAAAAGCCTCTTACAGGTCCACTGTCCTTATTCACATAATTTAGAGTCTCAGGCCTTTCTGGATTCTTTTGTAACTCCTTCAGGTTAAAACATGACTTGAACTATCATGAGGCTATTTATAGCCTTTATTTTTCCCATTCAGTGTAATTGTTCATATAATTTGCTGCAGAAATTACATGGTGGATATGGCACCAGACCTTGCCAGGGGTGTCGTATGCTGCATCTATATGCATTCTATTACCTTTGTAAAATCTGAAAAGTACTAACTTCTGAAACACCTCTGATTCCAAGGGCTTTAGTAAAGAACTGATGAATGTGTACTTCTTCTGAATTTGGTACAATTTGTAACATCCAAATAATATGATTTGAGAATTGTGTCCGCTTTTTATTATAGAGAATTTGGAAATATAGAAAGGCACATATACCCCCAAAATTTCACCTGGGGCGCCTGGGTGGCTCAGTTGGTTAAGCGAGCGACTGCCTTCGGCTCAGGTCATGATCCTGGAGTCCCAGGATCGAGTCCCGCATCGGGCTCCTTGCTCGGCAGGGAGCCTGCTTCTCCCTCTGACCCTCCCCCCTCTCATGTGCTCTCTGTCTCTCTCATTCTTTCTGTCTCAAATAAATAAATAAAAATCTTAAAAAAAAAAAAAAATTACAAAATTTCACCTGTAGTGCTAGTACCCAAGGATATCTGCTGTCAACATCTTGGCACATTTTTTCCTAATAAAATTAGGATTACATTACAGTTGACTTTTGAACAACATGGGGTTTGGGGTGCCAACCTCTTACATGTTCAAATCTGCATATAATTTTTGACTCCCCCCAAACTTAACTACTGATAGTCTAACTTTGAACCGGAAGTCTTGCCAATAACATAAGCAGGTAACACATATTTTATATGTTATATGTATTATATACTGTATTTTTACAATAAAGTAAATTAGAGAAAAGAAAATACATGTACAGTACTGTACTGCATACCAAAAAAAAACACAACCCATGTGTAAATGGACTCATGCAGTTCAAACCCGTGTTGTTCACAGGTCAGTTGTATATAGTTTGGTGTCCTAATTCTTTCATCCAACGTGATGTATTTTTTTTTTTTTTTAAAGATTTTATTTATTTATTTGACAGAGAGAGAGACAGCGAGAGCAGGAACACAAGCAGGGGGAGTGGGAGAGGGAGAAGCAGGCTTCCCACTGAGCAGGAAGCCCGATGTGGGACTCGATCCCAGGACCCTGGGATCATGACCTGAGCCGAAGGCAGACGCTTAACGACTGAGCCACCCAGGCACCCGTGATGTATTTTCTAAGCACTGAACATTTCCTGAAAACAGTCAAAATTTTAAAACCATATCATTCATGCATTGCAAAGCAATGTATTTAAATACTAAAATAAAAAGGGCTTAACTTAAAAAAAATAGTTTTAGGTATATAGAAAAATTATGAAGATAGTAGTACAGAATTTTCCCATAAACTCCACAACACCCAGTTCCCCCTTTTATTAACATTTCACAGTTGTGTGGTGCATTTGTCACAATTAAAGAATCAATATCGGTACATTAGCTAAAATCCCTACTTGATTCCTTTTTCCTGAGTTTTTACCTAAGATTCTTTTTCTTTTTCTTTTTTTTTTTAAGGATTTTCTTTTTTCTTTTTTTAAAGATTTTATTTCTTTGAAAGAGAGAGACACAGTGAGAGGGAGGACAAGCAGGGGGAGTGGGAGAAGCAAGCTTCCCGTGGAGCAGGGCTCTATCCCAGGATCCTGGGATCATGACCTGAGCTGAAGGCAGATGCTTAACGACTGAGCCACCCAGGTGCCCCCTAAGATTCTTTTCCTTTCTTTATTTTTTTTTTTTAAGATTTTATTTGTTTGATGGAGAGAGACAGAGCAAGAGAGGGAACACAAGCAGGGGGGAGTGGGAGAGGGAGAAACAGGCTTCCCGCGGAGCAGGGAGCCCAATGTGGGGCTCAATCCCAGGATTCTGGGATCATGACCTGAGCCGAAGGCAAATGCTTAACAACTGAGCCACCCAGGTGCCCCACTAAGATTCTTTTTCTGTTTCAGGATCCCATCAGGGTGCACCACATATTTAGTTGTCATTTCTCCATAGGCTTTTCTGGGTTGTGACAGTTTCTGTTTGTTTTTGATGACCATGACTGTTGGGGGGGAGTATTGGTTGGATATTTTGGGATTTATCCAATGTTTTTGTTGAGATTAGACTGGGGTTTTGGGAGAAGGACCACAAAAGTAAAGTGCTGTCTTACTATGTTATATTGCTGTCAACATGACTTAACACTGTTGATGTTGACCTTGTTCCATTGAGGTATTGTTTGTCAGGTGTCTCCATCATAAAATTATTTTTCCCTTTCCATAATGTACTCCTTGGGAGCAAGTCATTTTGTCTACTCCTTAAGTAGTGGGAAGTGTGCTCTACCTCCTTGAGAGTATTTACATAAATTATTTAGAATTCTGCTTAGAAAGTTTGTCTCTTCTCCGCATTTATATCAGTATGACTTGTGGCTATTAATTTTACATTTTGGGTTATAATCTAATGATACTTTATTTTGTTCTCAAATTGTTGGCAGCTTTGACCATTGGGAGCTCTTTCAGTTGGTTCCTCTGTCCCTTTCACTTACTCCTTTATTTATTTATTTACTTATTCATTCATTCATTCATTCATTCATTATTTATTTGAGAGAGAGAGAATGAGAGAGAACATGAGAGTCAGAGGGAGAAGCAGACTCCCTGCCGAGCAGGGAGCCCGATGCGGGACTCGATCCAGGGCCTCCAGGATCATGACCTGAGCCGAAGGCAGTCACTTAACCAACTGAGCCACCCAGGCGCCCCTATTTTTAAGCACCTTACTTTCTTGTACTCCCAAGATGCTCCAGGCTCACTTCATACATTTCCTGCCTCAGGGACTTAACTTTAAAAAACAAAACAAACCACACTTTTGAAAGAAAATTCATGGGGTGCCTGGATGGCTCAGTCAGTTGAGCGTCCAGCTCTTGATTTGGCTCAGGTCATGATCTTGAGGTCCTGACATCAAGCTCGAGTCCTATTGTATCGTTGATACTCCCCCCTTCCATGTTTAGTGGGGAGTCTGCTTGGGATTCTTTTTCCCTCTGCCCTTGTCCCCCTTCATGCACGTGTGCTCTCTCTCAAATCTTTTTTTAAAAAAGAAATGTAATTCTCATACTGTACAATTCACCCATTTAAAGTGTATGATTTGAGGAGCACCTGGGTGGTGCAGTGATCTCAGAGTTGTGAGATTGAGCCTGATTGAGCCCCCCTGCATTGGGTTCTGTGCTCAGCTTGGAGTCCGCTTAAGACTCTCTCTTGGGCGCCTGGGTGGCTCAGTCGGTAAGCATCTGCCTTTGGCTCAGGTCATGATCCCAGTGTCCTGGGATCGAGTCCCACATCGGGTTTCCGGCTCTGCGGGAAGCCTGCTTCTCCCTCTCCCACTTCCCCTGCTTGTGTTCCTGCTCTCGCTATGTCTCTCTCTGTTAAATTAAAAAAAAAAAAAAAAAAAAGACTCTTTCTCCCTCTCTGCCCCTCCCCCCTGCTCTCTCTCTCTCTCTCTCTCAAAATAAATAAGTCTTTAAAAATAAAGTGTATAATTTGATTTTTTTTTTAGTATTCACAGATACGTGCAATCATCATGAGAATCAATTTTGGAATGTCTTTATCATGAAACTCTGTACCCTCTAGCTGTCACTTCTCTACTATCTCCCCCTTGTCCCAGCCCTAGGCAACTAATCACGTGCTTTCTGTCTGTATAGATTTGCATATTCTAAACATTTCATATAAACAGCATCATATAATATGTTTTTTTTTGTGACTGGCTTCTTTCATTTTGCGTGTTTTCAAGGCTCATCCATGTTGTATTAATTAGTACTTCATTACATTACAGGTTGAATATAATACTGCCACGAACATTTGTGTGCGTTTTTGTAGACCTATTTTTCATTAGCTAGGTTAGTATGATAACTTGATGTTTAACCATTTGAGGAACTGCCAGACTGTTTTCCAAAGTGGCTACACCATTTTGCATTCCCACCACCAGTGAATGTAATGATATCAAACATCTTTTCATGTGTTTATTGGCCGTTCATATTTTGGGGGGAGTGAGAAATGTCTATTTAGATCCTTTGCCCATTTTAATTTTATTTATGTATTTTTAAAAAATATTTATTTGACACAGAGGGCACAAGTAGGCAGAGCGGCAGGCAGAGGGAGAGGGAGAAGCAGGCTCCCCGCCAAGCAAAGAGCCCCATATGGGACTTGATCCCAGGGTCGTGACCTGAGCTGAAGGCAGACGCTTAACCCACTGAGCCACCTAGGCGTCTCTGGGATTTCCTATATACAAGATTTGTCATCTACAAATAGAGATAATTGTATTTCTTTTCTACTGTGGATGCCTTTTATTTATTTTTTCTTGCCCAATTGCCTTGTCTAGAGCCTCAGGTATAATGTTGAAGAGAGATGGTGAGGCCAGACTTAGACATCCTTGTCCCTTCCTATCCTTTCTTTTCCTTCTGTCCGTCTGTCCTTTTCACTTAAGTAATTTACATACCTGGTGTGGGGCTCAAGCTCACAACTGTGAGATCAAGAATTTTATGCTTTTCCAACTGAGCCAGCCGAGCACCCCTGACATCCTTGTCTTGTTCCTGATCTTAGAAACCTCCTAAGTGACTAGGGATTTGTACAGTATTTCTTTTTTATTTAAGATAATAATTATTTTTAAATTATATTCTTTTTCAGGGGCGCCTGGGTGGCTCAGTTGTTAGGCATCTGCCTTTGGCTCAGGTCATGATTCCGGGGTCCTGGGATCAAGCCCCACATCGGGCTCCCTGCTCAGCGGGAAGCCTGCTTCTCCCTCCCCCACTCCCCCTGCTTGTGTTCCCTCTCTCGCTGTGTCTCTCTGTGTCAAATAAATAAAATCTTTAAAAAAATAAATATATTCTTTTTCTGAAGTTGTGTTAGCCAATTTTATGGTGAAAAAAATTTAAATCAACAAAACAAATCTTTTGCTGTAAAACACTTATTGAAAATATCAGTTTTTGTTATTCTATCCAGTACTTTTTCATTGTTTAATTTAGTCTTGAACTTTGTTTCACTCTGCCCCAGAATCTGGAAGATGGAGAAAGGGAACCTTTTGTTCTTGCTACACTCAGATTCTCTCAGGAATGGTCTACTTCTTCCTTGCTTTCTGGCTTGCTTCTTGTGTTCACTGCAGCCAGACTTCACACCCAGCACTTCATTCAGAACTGATGCTGTGTACATTTTTTTTTTTTTTAAGATTTTATTTATTTATTTGACAGAGACATAGCAAGAGAGGGAACACAAGCAGGGGGACTGGTAGAGGGAGAAGCAGGCTTCCCGCTGGGCAGGGAGCCCAATGTGGGGCTCGATCCCAGGACCCTGGGATCATGACCTGAGCCGAAGGCAGAGGCTTAATGGCTGAGCCACCCAGGTGCCCCTGATGCTGTGTACATTAAGAAATGTGCAGTATTTTTCAATTTTGATCCTTCTGGATTTGGTGGCTTTTTCCCGAAGGTCCCCATATCCCCCTGCCAAGATTTTGATCATTCTGGAGATGCGATGTTGTAAACCATTTCCTTTTTAAAAAGTTACCTTCGCTCTTTCCTGAAATACACTGTTTTTTAGTCTTTGACCTTTTGTTCTTGGTTCTTGGGCTTTCACATGTTCCATACAATCTGTCTGGGTGACTTCATCCAAATTCCTATGTATTGGTGACTCCTCCACTCCTTTTAAAAAAGGTAGGAGAGAATCATGCTCCCAGTTCCTTCCAGACACTGCTGTGCTTCTCTCTTCTCCAGGTCCTGCCTCCTGTTCTGCTCTCCTTCCCACATTGGGCTTTACCTCCCTTTGCTCTGCTGGACCTGTTCTCAGCAGGGTCTTTTTTTTTTTTTTTAAGCCTGCCTTATGCTTATACTATAGGATTGTGTCCTTCTTTCCTCCCCCCCTTTTCACGTATCTATGAATCCAACATTTAATGTCAACATAACATTAAATTTTTAAAAGATTTTATTTATTTATTTGACAGAGACACAGCGAGACAAGGAACACAAGCAGGGTGAGTGGGAGAGGGAGAAGCAGGCTTCCTGCAGAGCAGGGAGCCCAGTGCGGGGCTCGATCCCAGGATACTAGGATCATGACCTGAGCCGAAGGCAGATGCTTAACGACTGAACCACCCAGGCGCCCCAAGAAAATATTTTATTTTTAAGTACTCTCCACATCCAATGTGGAGCTTGAACTCACAACCTCAAAGATTGAGAGTTACATGGTCCACTGAGCCAGCCAGGCACGCCAACATAACATTAAATTTTATTAAAAACAGGTAGTTTATGTAACTGTTACCTAGGCATTTGGATTGATTCAGTTTTTAACTATTTTTAAGTAATGCAGCTTAGAAACGTTTTTAGTGCAAACCTCCTTTGAGGAATTTTCTTGAAAGCTATTTTTCAAAAATGGGATGACCAGGTCAAAAATAGGATTCTGGTAGTATGTGGCTAGATTGCTCTCTAGAAATAGCATTTAAATTAATGCTTTTACTATTAATCTTCTAAAGTTCTTCTCCCCTCCCCTTCCCTCTTGCAGTGGGAACATGGTATTTTTTTACTTACAATGTAATAGAAGTAAGCTAGAACCTTATAGTTTCCTTGTCTGGTTTATTTTTAAGGCAAATAAACTTTTTTTCTAGGTTTTACTTATCTGGTGTTTCAACTGTATTAAAATAATTGGACTATTTATGCACAGCAAACTGGGTATTAATCCTTATTTTCTGAAAGCTTTAAAAAATTTAATCAAATTCATCAACTAATTCTTTGATATGTTGTTTTTATTGGTTCAGAATTAGTGAACTACGCTAAGGCTTTTAACCTTTAACCAACCAGTGGAGAAATTACTGTGGAGAAAAGTACTGCATTTAGATGCTTAATTTTATTTATTCCATTTAATATTTTAGATTTTATTAGTATTTATTGCTTTCAACATAGTTGACTTTCAGTTTTCATATTAAACTTATAGATACCCTTCACTTATTATGTCTTTCTGGAACCTGTTTGTTCTATCGGTCTAGTTTATTATTTTGAACTATACCTGGTATTATAAGGCTTTTTACTCTTATTTCTCCCAGATACCTTTTTTTTTTTTTTAAGAACTTTTATTAATTAGCCTGAGAGCACAAGCAGGGAGAGGTTCAGAGCGGGAGGGAAAAACAGACTCCCCGCTAAGCAGGGAACCAGATGCAGGGCTTATCCCAGGACCCCTGGATCATGACCAGAGCTGAAGGCTGATGTTTAACCCACTGAGCCACCCAGGCACCACTCTCCGCGCAAGATGTCTTTTTTTAATTTCTTAGCAGGGCTTCTACCTTGAGTCCTTGTCAGTTTCTCTACTCTAGTGAAATGGTCTGCTAAGATTAAAAAATAGCATGAAGATGTCTTTTCTCTCCCTTTTCCCTACCCTCAAAACTCAGAGCTGGTTTGTCTTCTTGCTTCAGGCTCTTGTGCCTTATCTTGGTTGCTGTTAGCTCTCCAGAGTGAAGAGGTCTCTCACATTTAAAGTGTGGTTTTTTGTTTTTTTTTTAATTTGAGAGCGAGTGCGTGCATGAACACAAGTGTTGTGGGGGCGAGGGGAGGAGGAAAAATTAGACTCCCTGCTGAGCAGGGATCCCAATGGGGGCGCTCAATCCCAGGACCCAGAGATTATGGCCTGAGCCGAAGGCAGACGCTTAACCAACTGAGCCACCCAGGCACCCCTGAAAATGGAATTTTTAAAAAAATGAGACCATGCTTTTGTGGGGTGGGAGAACATATCTAATATGAGAACATTTTCATCACCCCAAAAAGAAACCCTGTACCCATTAGTGGTCACTCCCTTTTTCTTCCCTAACAGCCAACCCCTGTTTCTTTAATAGTACAGAGCCTGCCCTGCTGCTGTGGAGCTCTTTGAGTTTACTGTGTTATCCTTTTGCACTCTTGCTTCTTTATCTTTCCACATGCTTGTCAGGATTTACTTGTTACTTGTTTTTTGTTACTTGTCAGGATTTACTTTTCAGAGTCATTAGTTACTATTTGTCAATGACTCCATAAAATCTACTTGGAGAATAATCATCACACTTGCTTTTAATTTTCTTTAGTTGGGCAGAGGTGTGTTGTCTTTCAATTCTCTTTTTACATTCTCAGATCTCTCCCCCGCCCCCGCATTTAAACTTTGTTATTTTCCCCTTTTTTGAGCTTCTTTCTGTTAGGTTTAACCCTGATTGGTAGGCACACTCTGTTCTTTCATTCTTGCCAATGATGCCCTTTGTTTTTTTTGTGTTTTTTGTTCAAATTTGAAAAATATTTGATTATTTTCTTTGTGAGTCTAAGCAGTTAATCTTCATTTTGTTTATGGGCCTCTGTTATTGTAGGTTAATTCTTTTTTTAGTGATTTCCAGCTCTGATGGTTTCACTTGCTTTGTCTTCTATTTAGTTGCCTGATTTCTGTCATTGTATAAATTGTCATCTTATAATTTTTTTTCTTCTTTTTTAAAAGATTTATTTATTTGAGAGAGAGAGAATGAGAGACAAAGAGCATGAGAGGGAGGAGGGTCAGAGGGAGAAGCAGACTCCCTGCCGAGCAGGGAGCCTGATGTGGGACTCGATCCCGGGACTCCAGGATCATGACCTGAGCCGAAGGCAGTTGCTTAACCAACTGAGCCACCCAGGCGCCCTGTCATCTTATAATTTATATTCGACTTGGCTCATTCCTTTTTTTTTTAAATCCCATTCTGCTATTTGCTGCCTTCAGAGGTGTTTTAAATCATTTTGTAATATGTCATGATTCTGCAATATATATTGTGGTCTGTTTTTACTTAGCATCCCCCTTACGTGTAACACTTTAAATGTTGTTAGTGAATCCCATTCTTTCTTTATCTCCGTTCTTGTAGACTTGACTCTTGCCAAGCCTTCTCCTTTTCTCCTGGGCCTTTATAGTTTGTACTTCGTTACCCCTCCCAGCTCCTGAGTTGCCCTTTAAAATATGCTTGCTGTGTTCCTTCATTTGAGTCTCATCTTTGTTCTTTGTTTGTAACATGTTTAATTATTTTGTTGGGTTTTGAAGGAGGCATTCTGTACCATTTCTCATTTAGCGCTTCCCAAAGTTCTGTTGTGTAAGACTTTCTGAGCACATTCTTGTATAATGGAAAGAACACAGTATTCAGAGAAAAGACCAAGTGTTGATCCTAGCCCTCTGGTTGGGTGACTTTGGCTGTCACTGAGACTCATCATATGATAGGACTTTAGCTCTTTTCAAGTTCTGTATTGTTGTGTCCTTAAAAACAAGTGTATTTTTTATATTTAATGGAAATGTAATGAAAATTAAAATATGCAGAGTTTATTTACAATGGCCAACAGAAAATTGATACTATTATTAAGTGATTTAATGGTTATTTTTAAATGATAATAAAATAATAACAGATTGTTGGGGCTGGGACTCTGATAAAAAATGTTGTCTTCTAGGTGGCAATGGTATTGTTTGCATATGTACTGAATTTATGAAGTGAGTTCACAGATACTTATTCTTCCAAATAACCCTATACAGTATGTGAGAGGTAAGTAGTATTTACATTTTTCAAGGGAAGATGCTGAGGTTCAGCAAGGTTAAGAGACTTGACCAGTGTTACAGGTGTGGAGTTGTGGGGCACCTGGGTGGCTCAGTCATTGAGCCTCTGCCTTCGGCTCAGGTCATGATCCCAGGGTCCTGGGATCGAGCCCCGCATCAGGCCCCCTGCTCGGTGGGAAGCCTGCTTCTCCCTCTCCTACTCCCCCTGCTTGTGTTCCCTCTCTCGCTGTGTCTACTCTGTCAAATTAATAAATAAAGTCTTAAAAACAAAACAGGTGTGGGGGCGCCTGGGTGGCTCAGTCGGTTGGGCGTCTGCCTTCGGCTCAGGTCATGATCCCGGGATCCTGGGATCGAGCCCCGCGTCAGGCTCCCTGCTCAGTGGGGATCCTGCTTCTCCCTCTCCCTCTGACACTCCCCCTCTGTCCCTCTCCCTGCTTGTGCTCTCTCTCTCTCTCAAATAAATAAATAAAATCTTAAAACAAAACAGGTGTGGAGTTGTGACAGTGCACGATCTGGAATTCAGATTTCAGGACTTCCAAGACCAGCCTTTGTAACTTGACCCAAAATAAAACTTGGGTAGTTTTAAGGTTATTTCTTCAAATACGTGCTGCTCTATCATTCAGTAGGTTTTCTGGAGTGAGTAAAGGCAGGAGTTTCAGCCATTATCCTGTAGATCATCAGTTACTTTGAATGTGCTGTGGGTCAGTATTGGGAGTTATCTGGGGGCAGCCACTCTCTGGCAGTATTTCCCTGCCTTGATCTTTGATTGTATTTGGGCACAGATATATTTATGGCTCAAAGGTGAAAGTGAGGAGATAATATGGAGAGAAAAGGAACTGATTTCAGAAATAAGATTTCCACAGTAACTTGAGCAATGAAGAATTTGAGTAATTTCACAAAATTCATAATTCTGCTGACCGGTATCCTACGGAATTCTTGTAGGTCTCTGAAGTCCTCAGGGGACCCTGTGTGTACACTCTCGGATTATTGAAACAAACTCAGGCCAGGACCTGAGGGATGGAGGACTAGATTGAGGAATTGGGAAGTCATCAGGAATCAAGGCAGTGCTCTTGTCATTCTCTCTGGAGCAGCCGGCCCTTTCTCTGTGGCTCTGTCTGCTTCATACTCCTCTCTCTGCAGAATGAATTGAGTATGCGTGGCCCGTCCCAGCATTCTCCACCCTCCAAACATACATTTTCTCAGAAGAGAAGCTAGTTGGTCCAGCTCAGCCTTTGGATGGTTTTTCCGTATGCTGCGTATTACTTCGTCAGCCATGGCAATGGGACAAATCTGCATAGGTGAGGGGAATGTGAGCTGGCTGGGTGCCCTAAAAGAGGTCTCACAGAAAGTCACCTGGGGGAACTTTGTGCAAAGAGTTCCAGGCTCCACTTCCCAGACATTTTGTTCCATTAGTAGGTGTGGGATAGAAACGGGGTGCCCACACTTTTAAAAGCTCCCTTGGTGACTCTTAATGCCTACTTAGGTTTGGAAATCACTTTATTCCCAATACATGTAAATAAATCAATATGTGTTTACATAAGGAAATAATGGAAGTATAAACAGAAAACTCAAAAGGTTTATGGGGTAGGAGTGGATAAAGACAGGGATGGGAACAAACAATTAGAAAACAAAACCCAGGGGGCATCTGGGTGGCTCAGTTGTTAAGCGTCTGCCTTCGGCTCAGGTCATGGTCCCAGGGTCCTAGGATCGAGCCCCGCATCGGGCTCCCTGGTCTGCGGGAAACCTCCTCCCTCTCCCACTCCCCCTGCTTGTGTTCCCTCTCTCGCTGTGTCTGTCAAATAAATAAATAAATAATCTTAAAAAAAAAAGAGAGAGAGAGAGGGAAGTATCTTATTCCTTCCTCATCTGTATCACCCTGCTCCCAATCTCTGCTTTGTCTCTTTCCCACTCACCCCCCTATAGGTAGTCTGTCTCTAGTTTCGGGTTTATCCTTATATTTCTTGTATAGATAAGTAGATACATGTATATTTCCTTATAACCCATCTCCTCTTATATGAAGAATAACATAGTATAAATTGCTTTTGTACTTGCTTTTTTTTCTTTAACTTTATATCTTGGAAACCATTCTATGATCAGTTCTTAGGGATCTTATTTTTATAGCAGCATAGTACTCCATTGTGTGGATGTACCATAATTTATTCAGTGTTCCTCCAGTATATATGGGTATTTAGGTTATTTCCAGTATTTTGAAACTACAAATAATGCTTCCACAAATAACCTCTAACATCTATATTTTCATATTGTTGGAGGTGTATCTCCAGGGCAGACTATTAGGAGTGGGATTGCTGAATCAAAAGATAGGTATAGGGGCGCCTGGGTGGCTCAGTTGGTTGAGCGACTGCCTTCGGCTCAGGTCATGATCCTGGAGTCCCTGGATCGAGTCCCGCATCGGGCTCCCTGCTCGGCAGGGAGCCTGCTTCTCCCTCTGACCCTCCCCCCTCTCATGTGCGCTCGCTCTCTCTCTCTCTCTCTCAAATAAATAAAGAAAATCTTTAAAAAAAAAAAAAAGATAGGTATAGATACATAATTTTGTGGGTATTGCCAAATTCCTCTCCAGAAGATTGTACAGTTGGCATCCCCTTCAGCAACATAGAGTTAATTGCATACATTTTATAACTTGACATACATGTGAGAGATTATCAAATTTTGCCCAAGGTATTCCTTTCCTTGTCTGCTGCTTTTATCTTGATGGGTTTTGTAAAAAAAAAAAACAAAACAAAAAACAAAAAAACAGAGACAAACTTTTAACTGCAGAAACTTTTTTAATGAAAAAAAAGTAAATTAGTTTTCCAGAGCTGACTGGAGATTTTCTGACTGACATTTTAGTTATAATTACATGTTACATTTTTCTACTTTACCTACCTACTTTAGCATCTGTTATATAACATCTTACCACCTGCTTAGTTGTGCAGGCAGCTCCTTTCAGTTTAGATAATAATACTGTATACTTCAAGCTTAAACATTTCCCCATCTTAGTCATTTTTTCCCCCCATCTTAGTCATTTTCCACATGTGTGAGGCAGGTGTTTGATATTTCTGACAGTGACAGTTCATAAGACACTTGCATTTCTCGACTCTGAAAATTAATAAAGGCACACCTTGCTAAAGTGGAGTTGGGAGGCTAGAGCCAGACAGTACTACTAGATGTCAGTTACAGGAAGAATTATCAATTACAGATCCCAACAGAAGAGATAGACAGGAAGGAATGCTTAGAAGCCCCAGCAGAGAAATATACCTCGCATCTCCTGTAAGAAAGCAACTACCTCTGCAATCAGCCAGTGAGAAACCATCCTCATCCTGGACTTTTGCTTTTCTCAAATGGACTTTTGTTCAAAACAACCCTTCCAACTTCCTGCTCCGTAAAATAAAGTTTCTCTCCTTTGTCTAATTTGCCTGTGGTCTTACTATAGTTTGTATGTCCCAAATTATAATTCTCTGCTATTCCTGAATAAACCCATTTTTGGTGGTGAATTGACTCACCATTTTATTTTTAAGGGTAGCAATTCCTTTATGTTTTAGTGATGGGGACAGTCTTCTGAGCTTCTTTTTCTTTGACTTGACTCGTCAGGGTACAGCTTACAAAGGTGTGCAAGGGTTGCCCTCGTGAAGTAGGTCATCCTCTTGTAGACCGTAGCTCTGTTGTGCCTTCTTTCCCCTGTGCCCCTTGGCTTGAGATCTCTATGGTTTTCCCTGTATATTAGTCTGGTCTGGCATTGGTTTGGATTCTGTCTGCTGACCTCTCTGACCAGATTCTCAACTTCTTATGATCTTTCCACTCCCATTTTACAAGAACCCACCTGTTTATTTGCCTGATCTTGCACAGGGGTAGTATGATAGATGCTAAAGACATCACTTAATTGTCATGATTGGCACCACTGAAAATCTTTGGATTCTAATTTCTGTGGTTTTCAACATGATTTTTTTGCTTGTCTCCATTCAGGCCCCTTTCTCACCTCCCTTGTGTCTGGTTTGCCTTTCTATCTTCTGCCTTCAAGTCTACTCTCCCACCCCCACACCTCATTTTCAGCATATATTTGTCTGTTATTTCGGGGAGATGGATTTTGGCTCATCCCAAAGAACATCTAAATAGCCATAACCATCAAAACAGGTAGACCACTTTGGGAAGCAGAGCATTTTCTGTATCATAATCATGATCATTATTTTTCTTGTCTTCATTGTCTGCCTTTTTTTCAGTTGACCTGTCACAGTCTGGCTCAATTGTGGCCCTAATTTTGGTTCATCACCACTAAGAGGGCATGGCTAGTGGAGGACTATTAGTCCTTGTTTGGTGTAGTGGCTGAGAACATGGGAGGTCAGTTCACCTGGGTTTGAGTCCCAGTTCTGTTAACTATTGGTTAAGTAATTACACACAACTTACTTGACTCTTCCCATCTGCCTCAGTTTCATCATCCATAAAACAGGGGTTACTTCATAGGGTTGTGGTAAAGACAATATTTAAGGAATTTTTTAAAGCTCTTAGCACTGGCCCAAGTGCTCAGGACTATGGTCATTATGAGTAACGAGGTCCTTTCTCCTTTTCTTAGTCTACTTCAAGTCCAGAGGCACATGGAACTGCCTGTGCTACCATTCAGTGCTTATCATTTGAAGAGACTTGATGCTCTTGGTCTTTGTTGATGACTTCTAGCTGTTATCATAGCTCACTACTAGTCATCTTGACCTGAACCATTAAAAAATTCTTGCCTATGAAGGTAGGAGAGAATAACTGAGGAAGGAAATGTAATAATCAAAAAGTAATTGGCCCATTTGCTTCATCAACGTTTCTGTCTCTTTGTCATGACAAGTTCAGAGCACAGTGGAATTACGAAGATGACTTTTTTTTTTTTTTTTTTTAAGTTCAACACAGGGCTTGAACTCACAACCCTGAGACAGACAAGACCTGAGCCAAGATCAAGAGTCGGATGCTTAACTGAGCCACCCAGGCACCCCGAAGATCACTTCTAAATAGCACTGCTTTTGATTAGAGTATCTATTGCAAAGAATACTAACTCTGATTTTGTGTTACCCTAAATGCTTCAACTTAAACAAGATTTCTTGGTTGTGAATTTTTAGGATGATGATAGTCACGTTGGTACCTACTACAGTACCTTAGATCTGGTAGCATAGACTCATTTTTCCTATTCCTGAGGAGAGAAATGTTAGTTTTTTGTACTCTTTCAGTAATTTGTGTACTTTTTTTTAAGATTTACTTATTTGAGAGAGAGAGAGAATCCTCAGACTCCCCGCCGAGCATGGAGTCCAACATGGGGCCCGATCCCAGGACCCTGAGATCATGACCTGAGCTGAAACCAAGAGTTGGACGCTTAACCAACTGAGCCAGCGGGTGCCCCAATAATTTGTATACTTTAGTCCACCCAAAATTTGAGGAAACTTTACAGACTATAAGTCACTACAAATCTCCCATCTTTTTTTTTTTTTTTTTAAGATTTTTACTTATTTATTTGACAGAGAGAGACAGCAAGAGAGGGAACACAAGCAGGGGCAGAGAGGGAGAAGCAGGCCTCCCACAGAGCAGGGAGCCCAAAGTGGGGCTTGATCCCAGGATCCTGGGACCATGACCTGAGCTGAAGGCAGACGCTTAACAACTGAACTACCGAGGCACCCCCAAATCTCCCATCTTTCTATGTTTATTTCTATGCATACATGTATATATACATCCACATTATTAGGTGTGGGTTTTTTTTTTCTATTCTCTTGTATGCATATTAGTTTTTTCCACTTGCTATGTTTAGAAGAAGCCTGAACACAGAATAATAAAATCTTCTCTTTTTTGTAACTTGTCCAACACTGTCAGAGCAGACATGTAGGGCATAGCCAAGTTAGGACTGAAACTCAGACCTCCTAATTTGAAGTCTGGTGTTCTTTTCTAATGTTATTTCTTTTTTAGGATTCATGTGATAAATATAAAAAATATATAAATACATATTATTTAAATATAAGTGATAAATGTAATGAATAATATAATAAAGTAATAAGAATGACTTTACTTTTTTTTTTTTTGAAAGCCTGATATCTTTTAGGCTTTGCATCTGCTATTTCTGCAATCTTCACAACCCTTGGCCTTTCCTCATTTTTGATCCAAACAAATGGTTGTTCAGAGATACATGTTAGGTAACTCAGTGATGTCTCAGGAAGGGATAGGGCCAGAATTGATATTCTTTGGCTCTTGGCTCCTGTTTTATTATTGAAGAGTGAAAAATGCATATATAGACAGCCAAACTTTTTTAAGCTCTGGGCAGTCCAGAGCACCTTTTCTTGAGAGGTTGCATATGTGCTAATGCTATCAGATCCTAAGCTGTGATACTATATTGGAACACTGTTTTTTTTTTAAGGGGGGGGAGAGGGGGAAGGGCAGAGGGAGAGGGAAAGAGAGAATCTTAAACAGGCTCCACACCCAGCATGGAGCCTGACATCTTGATCTCACAACCCTGAAAGCATGACCTGAACCAAAATCAAGAGTCAGATGCTTAACCAACTGAGCTACCCAGGCGCCCCTGGAGCCTTAAAATGATGATGGTTTTATAGCTGAAATGACTTTAGACTAGCTGTTTTTTGCTCACCTAATGATTTGCACCCTCTTAAAATCTTTGCACTGGCTTTCTTGGTTAGTAAATTATGAGAGAATCAAGCTGAGGTAAGGAATACATTTTCTTTTAAAGCAGTCATTTGTATTATCTATCTTTTTATTTTTGGAACATTAATTTGGATCAGTCTAACTTACTTAGCATCTGAAGACAAGTTAATTTTTATCTGTGAAACGAAATGAAATACTGTAGTTTTGTTCAGATAATTAAAGTTCACCAAAATGGGTAGCTTGGAGAACAGCTTAATAGCGTTCTCTAAAAATAACCCATTCACAGTTGATAGGTAGCATTTTAGTTGCTTAACAATGTGTACAGTATATGGTGCTTGTGCATGATAAGATACCTGCTTTATTTAGACAAACTTATTATCCACAAATATTATTGAGCTTCTGCTTCTTGACTATAATGACAGGGGATTGGGGAGGATGAGAAAACCTGAACATACCAGAAATTTTATATATATATTAAAGCCTCAGAAATGACTGTGGAAGGCTGGGCATTTATTCTAATGATCCTGCCATTGCCCAAAACCTGTTTGGAACATTTCCCTTGGAATTGCCTTCAATATGAGCATATGAACCGTGAAAGAAAACCAACCATATAATTTTGTAGTACAGCTCAATTTTTTAAATCACCTTTGAGGTATAATTTATGTATAGTAAAATGCATCTTCTCTACATGTACAGTTCAGTGAATCTTGGCAAGTGGATATACTTGTGTAGCCACCATAGGAAAGATAAAGAACATTACATAACCCTAGAGAGCATCCTTGAGCCCCTTTGCAGTCAGTCTTCACCTCAGGTAACTACAGATCAGCTATCACTGTGGCTCAGCTTGAGCTTTTCTGGAAGTTCATGTAAATGGAGTTTGAAAGTCTGTACTCTTGGGGCACCTGGGTGGCTCAGTTGGTTAAGCATCTGGCTCTTGATTTCAGCTCAGGTAATGATCTCAGGGTTGTGAGATCAAGCCCAGTGGGCTCTGTACTGGGCGTGGAGCCTGCTTGGGATTCTCTCTCCCTGCTCTTTCTGTCTCCTTCTCAAAAAAAAAAAAAAAAAAGGGAAAAGAAAAAAAAGTCTGTACTCTTTTTGTGCCTGGCTTCTTTCACTTTACATGGTGTTTTTCAGATTCATCTTTGGTGTTACATATACCAGTGCTGTAGTTGTTTCCTTTTTTTGTTGCTGAGTACACTTCCATCATGTGGAGATGGAGCAGTTTACCCCTTCCTTGTTTTGAGGAACATTGGGTTGTTCCAAGTTTGTGGCTACTTGCATAAAGCTCCTACAGACATTTGTATACAAGTCTGTGTGGACGTATATTTGCATTTCTCTTGAGTAAAGGTTTAGCAGTGGAATTGCTGGATTGTATGATCAGTGTACATTTAACTTTTCAGAAACTGCTGAGCTGTTTTCCATGGTGGTTGTAAAGTTGCACCTGCAGTATGTGAGAGTTCTAGCTTTTATACATCCTCCTCAGCACTTGGTATGACCAGTCTTTTTTATCTTAGCGATTCTAATGGGTATGTGGTTTTAATTTGCATTTTCCCCTATGATTCATCAGTCATTTTTTCATGTGTTTATTGTCACAAAAAATGTTTATTTTAAATACTGGGTTGTTTGTCCTCTTATTTTGAAGTTGTGAGAATTCTTTATATATTCTGAATACAAGTCCTGTGTGTTGCAAAGTTTCTTCTTCCATCTGCACAGCTTTTTTTTTTTTTTTTTTTAAGATTTTATTTGTTTGACAGAGACACAGCAAGAGAGGGAACACAAGCAGGGGGAGTGGGAGAGGGAGAAGCAGGCTTCCCGCAGAGCAGGGAGCCCGATGCGGGGCTCAATCCCAGGACCCTGAGATCATGACCTGAGCCGAAGGCAGACGCTTAACGACTGAGCCACCCAGGCGCTCCTGCACAGCTTCTTTTGGACCCCAGTGGTATTATCTGGCTTGCTTACCCATCTCGTTGGCCAGATCGTACTTGGCAAACTTTTCAGTCTTGCGAACTTCTTGTCTCTGTGCTGTTGTTCTTGTACATTCGTGGGGCTTTACTGTTCCCCTGAGAAGGTGTGGTGGTTTTTCTTTTTCTTTTTAAAATTATTTTCCTGGGGTGCCTGGGTGGCTCAGTCGTTAAGCATCTGCCTTTGGCTCGGGTCATGATCTCAGTGTCCTGGGATCAAGCCCCGCATCAGGTTCCCTGCTCCATGGGAAGCCTGCTTCTCCCTCTCCCACTCCCCCTGCTTGTGTTCCCTCTCTCGCTGTCTCTCTCTCTCAAAAAATGGATAAAATCTTTAAAAAAAATTATTTTCCTGACTTGGGAATGCTGCAGGTTCATAGTGCCCTTTGGCCTGGGATGCTAAATGTCCTGCAGTAGGTGGCATGGTTTTACACAGTAACTGACCTGCTTAAAGTGCCACTGATACGCTTGTTGCTTAGTCCAAGCTGCTGTTCTCTCTCACTGGTACCACTGGAGTGCTTCAAATGGTTTCTTTTTTTACTTTTTACTTTTTACAATTCATTCTGCGTATTAACAGCTGGAGAGATTGTTTAAAAATATAAATTGGGCACTTTTAGTTCCCAGATTAAAGTGGAAGAATACTTAAGTTAAACCTTAAATCCTTAGCAGAACTGCCGGGTCCAGGTCCACTGCCTATTTCTTCAGCCTCATCCTGAAGTATACTGTCTGTGCTTAGTATGCTTCAGGCACAGTGGCCTTCCTTTGAGTCCACAAATACTCCAGCCTAACTCCTCCCTGCTTGTAGAATACTTGCTTTCTCTGCCCTTCTTCAACTTGCTTAATTCCCATTCATCCTTCAGGTCTGTTTTAAATGCTGCTTCCTTAGAGAGGAAAAACCTTCTCTAAACCATTTAAACCAAGTTGTCTAGTTATCCATGACAACATTAATTATACCATTTGCATTTTTCCTTGGTATCCATCATAATTCATATAGTCATATAATATGTATCCTATTATGTAAATATATATTAATGCAGTCTCTTTATAGTTCCCCCATATTGTATAAGGTTAATGATAGAAGGGAGCTTTCTATTTTCACTCCTGTTTCCATAGCAGTCAATGCAGTGTGGATGGTTAATAGATATTTGATGAATAAATAAAATTAATTTTAACATTTGAATGTTAAACGCATGTTTTTAAGGTTATCCAGTATGCCTCCTTCAAGATCCTAAACTGACCTATCTTTCTCTCTCTCTTTTTTTTTTAAGATTTTATTTATTTATTTGAGAGAGAGCATGGGGGGGGAGAGGGAGAAGCAGACTCCCCACTGAGTCGGGAGCCCAGTGCAATGCGGGGCTCAATCCCAGGACTCTGAGATCATGACCTGAGCCGAAGGTGGGGGGCTAACCGACTGAGCCACCCAGGTGCTCCTGTCCTATCTCTCTTGAATATAAATTTCTATATTAGTTTTCTATCTTTGTCACTTCCAGTGAATTTGTAAATTGCCATAGTAACAAGACTTCTTAATCTTTTTGTGCTGTGGATCTTTTAGGGAGTCAGTGGAACAAACTATGTAAGATTTTATTTTAATTCCAGTATACTTAACATGTGTTATATTAGTTTCAGGTGTACAGTACAGTGATTCAACCCTTCTATCCATTACTCAGTGCTCATCATGATAAGTTGTACTCTTAATCCTGATATATGTGCTTTTTTATTAATGCCTTAAATAACAAGATCAAGCAGCAGGTCTAATAACTACTGTAATATCAAAGTAGTGAAGAGTATAAGTATTTCAAGAATTACAATTGTAGTCTTCTCGTTGGTCTTCCTGTTTCTAGGTTTAGCCCCCTTCATCACTTTATTTATTTTTAGAATTTATTTATTTATTTATTTGTCAGAGAGAGAGAGAGAGAGAGCACAAGCAGAGGGAGAAGCAGGCTCCCCACCAAGCAAGGAGCCCAATGTGGGACGCGATCCTAGGATCCTGGGATCATGACCTGAACCAAAGGCAGATGCTCAACCTACTGAGCCACCCAGGCATCCCGTTCTTCACTTTTATACCATATTTCTGATAGTGTCACTCTCAGGGCCTGAGGATTCAATTAGAAGAAGAAAGTATAGATTTCTCAGCTTTCTCAGTCTGACATCACCCTTTGCTCTTTCCTTAGTTGGGTCCTAAGCTCCAGCCATATGGAAGGACTCAGCACTTGTACTCAGCCTTCCATGCTTTAGCTCCTACAGCTCCTTCCTACAAGCCCTTCTCATATACTGCCTATTTTTAAATTCTGCCTGCTTTTTAAAAAAATACCACCTTCTGAAAAAGATCCACAGATAGTAACACAGAGCAATGCCTGACATACAATAAGCACTCAATAAATTGTAGCACTTATTAAAAAAGAATTGTTCATAAACTTTTCATTATTACCACCACTTAGTTCCTAGTATAAGTAAACTATAAACATTTTGAGTGATGTACATGAAGGAAACAAGGCAAAGCAATATATCAGTAAGTATAAGCAAGCATAATGTAAAGTGAGTGCATAAATGATTAATACTTAGAATATTGTTTTGATCTTGGTTTGAATGGTTATCAGTTTTACATCAGAGCATAAGAGCACAATGAGAAAATGATTTAGTAGATATTTCTTATCCTTTATACTTGGTCACCCAAAAACCCACCTTGAATCCTGATAGACATGGTAGATTTAGAATACTCTCAGTCATTTAAAAAGGCTCCACGTCCAGCATGGAGCCCAACATGGGGCTTGATCTACAACCCTGAGATCAAGACCTGAGCTGAGATCAAGAATCAGATGCTCAACCAACCTAGCCACCCAGGCATGCCCATTTTTTTTATAAAACAAAGCCATCAAGTTCTAAGAATTCTTTTTCCTCCACATTTTTAATGTGCTTTAATTGCTGATCAGTACTTATTGCTTCAAATATAACATACACCGAAAACAGAAACCTTGAGGTGGGGCAAGCAAGAGTTGAAAGTACTGTAGCAACAATGTTAACTGTTGTTGCTTTTTACACCATAGTAGATATGACTGAGAACGGAGAGGAGATGTGATCAGAAGTCGGCGGTATGAAAAGTTCTGCGGAGCAGTTCAAAGCCTAGACAGCTTGTGTTAAGAATGCAGTTAGCGAGCGGTATTGGAAGTGTAGCTGTAGGGATCAAGTTGGCTTACTTAAGCTTGCTGAGCTTATACGGGCACTACTAGCACTGGAAAGTGGTAATAGTGTGGAGCACCCTACTTTCAGGCCCAAATGTACCTAGGAAAAAGCAGGTACATTCAAGATAGCAAGGGGGAGGGATACTAATAGTATAAGAAACAAAGAAATACTGTCAGTGAAAGGAACTATACCACAAAGGTAAAGCTATCCAAATGAATAACATCTTAAGAATAAAATTTAGTTCCTAAACTCTTAAGAACCAAATACTTAGAAATCTGAAAATATTTTAAAGATTTATTTATTTATATGCGAGAGAGCGGGAAGGGCAGAGGGAGAGGGAGAATCTCAAGCAGACTTCTCCCTGAGCGTGGAGGGGGCTCGATCCCAAAACTGCAAGAGTAGACGCTTGACTGACTGAGCCACCCAGGTGCCCCTAGAAATCTTGAGATTTTGAAGTAATGCTTTTTTAAAGTATAAAAGGTATGGTTTTCATATGGCAATTTAGAGAAGGCTGTATTTTTTTTTCTCCACTTGTTTTTCCCCCCAAAGAAGACTGTTGCTGTCATTCCTAGTTGGCAAACAGCAGATTTGAAATGGTTCTTCTGTTTCTCAGAGTCCAGAATATATAAAAGTATTCCTGTGTGTCCAAGTGGGAATCTGTAAATAATTGTTTCCTTTTATAGTCTAAGATATGTATTTTAAGTATGCAGCTGCAACCACTCTGGGCTTTTACTTGGACGTCAGAATACATTTTCACTCTCTGTTGTAATGACATTGTCTTTCCTCTTTTAGCTAGTGCCTATTCCTTAGTTTTAACCAGTGTTGAGAGAGAACTTGTGTTTCTTTTTTTCAGTACTTTTATAGAAATAAGTATTTACTTTCTCTCAGATTTTATACTTGTGAAGGTGTTAGATTCCAATTAAATGTATGTGAAGCCACTTGATCTTGTCCCACAGTTCACTGGTGCTGTTTTTCCCCCATGCCCAGTCTTTTTTCTCTTGGTATTACATTTTGACTCGTTTCTATTTCTATGTCTGCTAAGTCACCAGGTTTTTTTTTTTTTTTTTTTTTTGAAGATGTTATTTATTTATTAGAGAGAATGGGAGAGAGCACATGAGAGGGGGGAGGGTCAGAGGGAGAAGCAGACTCCCTGCCGAGCAGGGAGCCCGATGCGGGACTCGATCCAGGGACTCCAGGATCATGACCTGAGCCGAAGACAGTCGCTTAACCAACTGAGCCACCCAGGCGCCCCAGTCACCAGGTTTTTTTAGTGTGTGATCTGTTCCTAATTCCAACCATTGTATTTTTTTCATCTCTGGAAATTCAGTTTGAGTCTTTTATACCTTCCATTTCTTTGTCATGCTCTACTTTCTTTTTCTTGTTATTTTTATAATTGTTTATATTCTTGTCTATTCTATCACCTCTAATTTCTGGGTCTTTTTTTATTATTGGCTTTCTCATTATGGATGTATTTTCCTACTTTTTTGAATATTGGTAAGTTTTGATTAGATGTAAGACATTGTGGATTTTACATTACTGAGTGCTAGATTTTTTTGGTATTACTTTAAATATTTTGGGGCTTTTTCTCTGGGATGCAACTAAGGTACAGTTCAATTCTTTCAAAACTTACTTTTAAGCATATTTTTGGGCCTGTGTGGCTTCTTCCCCAGCCTTGGAATTTCATCATGCATGTGCTTCTGATCATTACTCAGCTGAAGACTCGAAGGGAACCCATCTGCTGATCTCCTCAGCCTTCTCTGAGGTTCTCTCCTGTCCTAGACTGCCTGGCAAATTCTTACTTGACTTTTCCAAGTTTGAATTCTGTCCTAGACTCAGCCAGGCTCCATTGGGCTTCCCCTCTATGCATTGCAGTCTGGAAACTCCAGGCAGTAAGCTGCCCTGTGTTGGCCATTGTTGGATGTCCAAAAACTTGTTTCACATACATACTGTCTGGATTTTTTTCATTGTTTAAGATTGGAGAGTAAATCAGCCTGTGTTCCTTTGTCATGGCTAGTAGCAAAAGCCTGTGAAGGTATTTAGAACTTTAGGAATTCATTTAAATCTCAGGTTATTGCCTTATTTTAAGCTGTCTTGTTTTATATAACCTACACTTTATTGGTTATTTTTTGCTCCCAATGGAGTAGACAGAAATGGTGAGACAAAAGACAATTTAAATTATGTCTTAAATCACTCATGATGCCATCATCTTAGCTTGTTTCATAAATTGCCTCCTCTAGATATTTTTAAGCTTCAGTCTTTGATTTTTTTTTTTTTTTAAGATTTTATTTATTTATTTGACAGAGAGAGACACAGCGAGAGAGGGAACACAAGCAGGGGGAATGGCAGAGGGAGAAGCAGGCTTCCTGCAAAGCAGGGAGCCTGATGCAGGGCTCAGTCCCAGGACCCTGGGATCATGACCTGAGCCGAAGGCAGAAGCTTAATGACTGAGCCACCTAGGCGCCCCTCAGTCTTTGATTTTATTTTGAATCTTACCTCTAATTAATACGGTATTCATACTCAGCTTAATAGCTGCACAATGACCTGTTAATATTCCATAATGTATTAATCCTTACGTTTGGCAATACAAGCTTTGTTCTTTTAGGTAGTGCTGCAGTATATATCTTCATTTATTGTCCCTATTCTTTTTTTTTTTTTTTTAAGACTTTACTTATTTAACAGAGAGAAGGAGAGCACAAGCAGGGGGAGAGGGAGAAGCAGGCTCCCCACTGAGCAGGGAGCCCAATGTGAGGCCTGATCCCAGGACCCTGGGATCATGACCCGAGCTGAAGGCAGCCGCTTAACCACCTGAGCCACCCAGGCACCCTATCATCCCTGTTCTTAAGGATGCTCAAAGGGAGAAAGACAGGTGGAATGTTTTATTTATTTCAATTTGCAATGAATAGGCTATGTTAGATATTTATTAGTAAACGTTTATCAAATGATTGAGGTGGAATTTAACTTACAAAGTTCAATTAGGGTAGGTACGGGTGCCTAGGTGGCTCAGTAAGCGTTTGCCTTCAGCTCAGGTCATGATCTCAGGGTCCTGGGATCAAGCCCTGCAGCGGGCTTCCTGCTCAGAGGGAAATCTGCTTCTTTCTGTCCCTCTGCCCCTCCCCACCGTTCGTTCTCTCTTTCTCTCAAATAAATAAATAAAATCTTTTTTTTAAAAAAAGTTCAGTTAGGTAAAGTTTTCAGTTGCCTTTTTAGGAATATTTTAATTCTGTCAAACATTCACTTACAGGAGGTTAAAATATGTACTTATGAATTACTTATTAAATTTAGCCCATATTATCTACATGCTAATCACTTCATTAGCTTTGGAGTTATTTAGTGGAATACCTTTTTCAGATGAACTTTTTTTTTTTACTTTTTCAAATAAATTATTTTTATTGAATTATACTTGATAAACTTTTATGTTGGAATAAATTTAGGTTTGCAGAGAAGTTGCAAATATAGTACAGAGGGTTCCCATGTGCCCCCACCCACTTTGTTTCTCCTGATGTTGACATCTTACATTTCTCTTGTAAG
The DNA here is from genome assembly GCF_011800145.1 of Mirounga leonina. Lineage (NCBI taxonomy): Eukaryota > Metazoa > Chordata > Mammalia > Carnivora > Phocidae > Mirounga > Mirounga leonina. The sequence goes on along the minus strand of NW_023270773.1, from coordinate 2,146,370 downwards.
TTTATCAAAACTAAGAAACCAACGTTAGTATGTTCTAGCTAAACTCCAGACTTTATTCAGATTTCACTTTTCTGCTCTGTTCCCAAGATACCATATGCATTTAGTTGTCATGTTGGCTTCATCTCCTCTGGTCTGGGACTGTTTCTCACACTTTCTTTTCCTCACCTTGATGGTTTTAAGGAGTACTGCTGAGGTATTTTCTAGAATGTCCCTCAATTTGGGTTTATCTGATGTTCTCATTATTAGACTGGGGTTATAGGTGTTGGGAAAGAATGTCACAGAGGTGAAATGCCCTTGTTTGACAATATTCATGTGTTACCACTAAGGGTGTGAACTGTTATCACTTGGTGTAGGTGGTATCTGTCAGATTTCTCCACTGTAAAGTTACTGTTTCCCCCATACCAAAATCTGTTCTAATCTTATACCTCCAGCCTCAACCCCAGCATGTCCTCCCATACCCCACACTCCATTGCCCCAGGTTCCTTCAGGCCTCTGTACCTTTGCACATGCTTTGCTTGAAAAGCACTCTCTCTCATCCCCCTGGCTAGCTCTAGGGGGCCTTTTCCTTTCACCTCACCTGGTCCCCCAGCCTCCGACCACCCACTGCTTTCATAACACCCTGTGCCTCCCAGTTGTTCACCTGGATTTGCTAGTTGTTCTCCTCCTCCTTGCCTTCTTTAAAAAACAGTCAGCTGTACTTTTCCCACTGCTGTCGCCATTCCCCTCCATTTACTTACTTACACCCACATTACCACACATCATCTCATTGCAGATTCAGTAACTGCTTTGCAGTTTTTACCTTTCTTAGTCTCTCCTGTTTGGAACTCTTTCCTTCCTTAGCTTCTGAAACACCACCCTCTCCTGGTTCTTGTCTGTGGTTTAGCATGTGGTTTTGGAGTTTTACAACAAGGGTTCTCATTCCATTATTACTTACACTACTTTCTCTCTTTAGCCAGTTCCTCTTCACTGTTCTGAATTCTATCCTCAGACCTCTTTTCACGACATCTCTCTCCTCAGTAGTGCTGCCCAGTTGGCTTTTTTTTTTTTAAGATTGATTTATTTGAGAGAGAGTATGCATGTGTGCGCATGAGCAGGGTGAGGGGCAGAGAGGGAGAGAGAAAATCTTAAGCAGACTCCCTGGTAAACCGGAAGCCCGATGTGGGACTCGATCTCACGCCCCTGAGATCATGACCTGAGCTGAAACCCAGGGTTGGATGCTTAACCCATGGAGCCACCCAAGTGCCCCTACCCAACTGGCTTCTGTTAAAGATTCCCATACCTTATTCTCAACTTTGATCTCTCCTTAATGCTCTTGGAAGAAGAGAACTTTCATTTCTCCATCTGAATCACCCACAAGCATTCTTAGATCTTTCAAATCAGGAAGTTCAAGACTGTCCTTGTGCCCCCCCCCCCCCCATCTTCATTGTGTACTTCTCAAACCCAGCTCTAATGTGTGCAAGACCTGTGTCAAGAATACAACTGGGGGGCGGGGAGGGGAGGAACCTGGGTGGCTCAGTCGTTAAGCGTCTGCCTGTGGCTCAGATCATGATCCCAGGGTCCTGGGCTCGAGCCCCACATCGCTCTCCCACTCCCCCTGCTTGTGTTCCCTCTGTCACTGTCTCTCTCTGTCAAATAAATAAATAAAATCTTAGAAAAAAAAAATACAACTGGGGGAAGAAATAATACAGATGGAGTCCCATGTACCGTATACATCAAATTAAGAAACCTTAAATATAATATAGTCTCTCCTATCACACAGATAAACCTTTTAAAGACCTGTAAGGTCAGCTTCAAATTGGGGCGCCTGGGTGGCTCAGTCAGTCGGTTAAGGTCTGCCTTCCACCCGGTCATGGTCTCGGGGTCCTGGGATTGAGCCCTGCATTGGACTCTCTGCTCAGTAGGGAGTCTCCTTCTCCCTCTGCCCTCTGCCACTTCCTCTACTTGTGCTTGTGCTCTCTCTCTCAAATAAATAAAATCTTAAAAAAAAAAAAAAAAAAAAAGATCAGCTTCAAATGGAAAATTCTTGAGCTTCTTGGAGTTCCGTGCCAGCAGTTCCAGGAAAGCAGGCCTCCAGCACAGCCCTTTTCTCTTCCCAGCCCGAGCCTGCCCTGCCATGAGCTTGAGCTTGTGTGTGTCTCATAAATGGGACACCCAGCTTGACATGACAGTCCAGGTGCAGTGCACACCCTGCAAACAGCTGCCCTTTGGCCACTCTGTGGTACAGAAACTGGAGGAACATTCTCCTCTCAGCAGAGCTGCTGTGTAAGAGGCTTGCACAGCCTTGGAAGCAGACTCAGGCAGTAGGGAATTCTGGGGCTTCGGATGGGCATGTTCTCCAGACCCCATAAATACCTCCTTGTGGAGAGGGGCTCAGTTGGGTGAGGGCCAGGGGTTCCCATAGATGTTCTGCTTGTTTTCCTCTCCATGTGTTACCTCTTGCCTTACTTGGTGCCCTTGCATCTCTTTCAGAAGCCTGCTCATCCTTCAGGATATGGTTTCTATAGGTCTCATCTTTTAATCCTCTCCTAATACCCTTGTTTCCAAATCCAGCTTTGCCTTTTGTTTCAGAAGTGCTTTACTATGTTAAAGGCAGTCTACGTTGTCTGTTCCTGTTCATGTTTCTTAGCTTCTTAAGGGCAGGATCTTTACTTGTTTTTGTTACCAATCCTAACATGAAATCTCATAAATGGGAAGTACTTGACAAGTGTGGCTTGAGTCCACCACAGCTCTGGTGTCATTCTCGTGTTGTTGTGGTAACCCTATCAAAACAGGAAATGAAGTTAGTTTAGCATGACTTGTTCATAATTGACTCATGCTGGTTCCCTTTTCTTCCCTAAGTGATCACAAAACATCTGTTAAATAACCTACTCCAGAGTTTTGTGGGTGTCTACTTCCACATTCACTGATCAGATATGTTTCTGGAATCTATCTGTTCCCATCCACCTGTCCCAGGAGTTGACCACATATCCAGGGAGCACATATTTAAAGTGTACAGTTTATATTTTGACATATTATACACCCATGAATCTATCAGCACAACCAAGATAAGGAACATATTCATCACTTCCAAAGTTACTTGGTCTCCATTTGTGTAGTTCTTCCATCCCACCAGCCCCCCTCCTCACCAACCCCTAGCAACCCCTATGATCTGCTTCTGTCCCTAAAGATTAGTTTGCATTTTATATGAATGGAAGTACTTTTCTGGTAGTCTGGCTTTACTCAGCATAATTATTTTGAGATTCCTCTGTGTTGTTTATATCAAGTTCATTCCCTTTAATTGCTGAATAATAGGAATTTGTTTTGAATATTGAGTGTGCTCACCTCCAGCCTTGACCTATGCCTGTTCCCCACGATTTATGGATCTCAGGATTCATCTGGAAATTGAGGCTACATTTACGGCTGGTCAGTAGCTTGAGTTCCTCAAGAACAAAGTACTATTTAAAATGTTTGTATACTGTTAAAATAGTCCTCCATATATAGCAAATACTAACCCCAGACTGGATAAAAGTTCCCCCTTTTTGGGGGGAGGTGTGAAAGAGAGAGAAATAATATACCCAATTCCAATTTTTTTAAAGATTTTATTTATTTGAGAGAGAGAGAGCACACTATTCTCTCAGGTGGGAACAAGGTTAAGTAAAGATATTTTGCACCTTGGGGCGCCTGGGTGGCTCATTCGTTAGGCTTCTGCCTTCGGCTCGGGTAATGATCCCAGGGTCCTGGGATCGAGCCCCGCATCGGGCTCCCTGCGCCGCCAGAGGCCTGCTTCTCCCTCTCCTACTCCCGCTGCTTGTGTTCCCTCTCTCTGTGTGTCTCTCTCTGTCAAATAAATAAAATCTTTAAAAAATAATAATAATAAAATAAAAAGATATTTTGCACCTCTTTCCAATAATTATTTTTCAAGTATTTTTGTATTGGTCAGGAATTTCAAATAATTGTGCTTCCTCCTTTAAAGGTATTCCAGTATTCCACTAGTATTTCTCCTGTACATTTTCCCCCCTAATTAAGAAGTTTGTTTGTTTGATTTGAAGAGGTTCACATGGCTCTTCAGTCAAGAGGTGTACAGTGAAGGGTTTTGCATAGCCTGGCATTCTGTGTCTACACCACCACTCGTTTACTTCCTTGTGTATCCTTCCAGACTTCCTTTATGCAAACACAAGCAAATGCTAATATATATCCTTTATTATTTACTAGAAAAATACAGCATGTTATCCACGGCTAGACCTTGCTTTTTTTCCACTTAACAGATCTTGGAGATCTTTTTATATGTCATTCCTTCTCTGAGCTGCAGAGTATTTCACTGTATGGAGCACCACTCCTTTGTTGATGGATGCTTTTTTAAATTAAACTTTTTATTTTGAGATAATTGTAGAATCACATGCAGTTGTAAGAAATAATACAGAGAGATCCCAGTTTCCCTCTCTGGTAACATCTTGTGTTACAGTCATACATTACAGCATACATTACATTACAACACAATACCATAGCTGGGAGATTGGCATTGATACAATCTGTAGAGCTCATTCATATATCACTAATTTTATGTGTACTCATTTCTGTGTGTGTATTTTCTGTGCAATTTTATCACATATGTAGGTTCATAAACCACTATCATTCTTTTTTGACATCTTGAAATGTTAAATTTTTTCTTGTTAACGTGTCTTTTTTTCCCTTAAATTTTTTTTCTGATTTTTAAATTTTTTTATTTTTAAGTAGGCTCGACACCCAGCGTGAAGCCCAGTGCAGGGTTTGAACTCACGACGCTGAGATCAAGAGTCGGACATTTGACTGACTGAGCCACCCAGGCACCCTTTAAAAAAATTTTAATTGAAGTATAGTTGACAGTATTCTGTTTCTTTTTTTTTTCTTTTTTTTTTTTTTTTTAGATTTTATTTGAGAGAGAGCGTGTGCATGAGTGGGAGGAAGGGCAGAGGGAGAGGGACAAGCCGACCCCCCACTGAGTGGGGAGCCCGATGCAGGGATCAGTTCCAGGACCCTGAGACCATGACCTGAGCCAAAGTCAGATGCTTAACCACCCAGGTTCCCAACTATATTCTATTTCATGTGTATACCGTAGTGATTCAACATTTGTATACATTGCTAACTGATTAGCACAATAGGTCTGGTTACCATGTGTTTCTGTGCAAAGTTAATACAGTATTATTGACTATTCCCCATGTTGTACATCACATCCCCATGACATATTCGTTTTATAACTGAAAGTTTGTATCTCTTGATTCCCTTCACCCATTTCACCCTGCCCCCAACCCCTTCCCCTGTGGCAACCACCACTCAGTATCAGTGAGTCTGGGTTTTGTTTTGTTGTATTTTGTTGTTTAGATTCCACTTAAAAGTGAAATGTATGTATACACATATGTACGTATATATTCATACACACACACACCCCACATCAAATTTATCCATTCATCAGCGGACACTTAGGTTGTTTCCATATCTTCACTATTGTAAATAATGCTGCAGTGAGCAATGGGTGCACAGTGCACATATCTTTCTGAATTAGTGTTTTTATTTTCCTTAGGTAGATACCTAGAGTGGAATTGCTGGATCATATGGTATTTCTATTTTTAATTTTTTGAGGAACCTTCATACTGTTTTCCATAGGGGTTGCGCTCCTTTTAAAATAAAAAAATTTAACTGTAGTATAAAAACCACAACATTTTAACCATTTTTAAGTATACAGTTCAGTAATGTTAAGTATATTCACATTATTGTGCAACAGATCTATAGTACTTTTCATCTTGCAAAACAGAAACTCTGTAACCTTGCACACCATCTCCTCATTTCCTCCCTCCCCCGAGCCCTTAGTAACCTCTATTCTACATTCTGGTTTTTTATGAATTTAACAACTTAGGTACTACATATGAGTGGAATCATACACAGTACTTTGTGGCTGGCTTATTTCAGTTAATGTCCTCAAGGTTCATCCACATTGTAGCATGTGATAGAATTTCCTTTTTTTAAGGCTGAATAATATTCCAGTGTATGTATATATCACATTTTTTAAATTTATCCATTCATCCATCAGTGGACATTTGTATTGCTTCCACTTGGCTATTGTGAATAATGCTGTGGTGAACATGGATGGGCCAATATCTCTTCAAGATCCTATTTTGATTCTTTTGGATATATACCCAGAATTGGGATTATGGTAATTCTATATTTAATTTTTTTTTAGAAACTTCCATACTGTTTTCCATGGTGGCATTTTACATTCCCAACAATGCACAGAGGTTCCAATTTCTCCATGACCTCTCCAACACTTATTTTTTATTTTTTGATATTGGCAATCATGATGGGTATGAGGTGATATCTTGCTGCAGTTTTTATTTCAATGTCCCTAATAATGAGTAATGTTTAATAACTTTATCTGCTTGTTGGTCATTTGTGTATCTTGTTTGGAGAAATGTCTGTTTGACATGATGTCTAATTTTTAATGTTCTTTTTAATTGAACCATTCTTAAATTCCTAAGATTAAATATTACTTGGACATAATGGATTTTTAATGTGTTATCAAATTGTATTTACTCATTTTTTGTTGATTTTCAAGCTTGTGCTTATAAAAGAGATTGGTCTTTTTTTTTTAAAGATTTTATTCATTTATTCATTTGAGAGAGAGAGAGAACATGAGCAGGGGGAGGAGCAGAGGGAGAGGGACAAGCAGACTCTGTGCTGGGCACAGAGCCTGACATGGACCTCAATCTCACAATCCTGAGATCATGAGCTGAGCCAAAATCAAGAGTCAGATGCTTAACTGACTGAGCCATCCAGGTGCCCCTGTCTTTAGTTTTGGTTTTAGTTCTTTCTCATCATCATCAGTTTTTATTTATTGTTAAAGATTATTTGCTTTATAGAGCTGAGTTAGGAAGATTTTCCTTTTTTTTTTTTTTTTTTTTTAAGATTTTATTTATTTGAGAGAGAGAGGGCACAAGCAGGGGGAGAGAGAGAAACAGGCTCCTTGCTGAGCAGGGAGCCCAATGTGGGGCTTGATCCCAGGACCCAGAGATTATGACCCGAACCGAAGGCAGACACTTAACTGACGAAGCCACCCAGGCACCCCAAGATTTTCCTTTTTTTTTTTTTTTTTTTAAGATTTTATTTATTTATTTGACAGAGAGAGACACAGCGAGAGCAGGATCACAAGCAGGGGGAGAGGGAGAGGGAGAAACAGGCTTCCCGTGGAGCAGGGAGCCCGATGTGGGGCTCGATCCCAGGACCCTGGGATCATGACCTGAGCCGAAGGCAGACGCTTAATGACTGAGCCACCCAGGCGCCCCTAGATTTTCCTTTTCTTAATGTTGAACAACTTATTTAAATTTTTGTTTTTGAAAAGAGCAAGTTTATCAGTTCAAAGAAAAAAATATGAATATCTAAAATTAACTCATCCAAAAACTGTATCATTACATACTGGATTTAGATCCTAAACTGCACCCATAAGTTGTTTACAGAGACACATTTCAAGCAAAAGTTGTAGCATGGTATTAGTTGTGGGGGAAATGGAGATGAGCAAAGATCAAATTCTTAGAGGAAAGAAAAAAAAAAGTTGGTAATGCCAAAGTGATTTTAAAGCAAAAGCTAACACCAAAATGTCCATGATAAAAAGTATAGCAAAATAAAATAGAGAAAACAAAACTCAGAAATCCAAGGAGACACAAACAATGAATCACGGAACACTTCATCTAAAACTAATGATGTAATGTATGGGGATTAACATAAGAATAAAAAATATATATATATTAAAAAAAAAAAGAAAGAAATCCAAGGAGAAATGAGGAAATATAGAGTTGTTATAGAAGAGTGTAAACTATTTGTGATCAGTTCTGTGACAGATTATATAAAACAAAAAGGAGCTGGAAAACAGATAGGAAATGACCCAACTCCATGGACAGGGTCATACCTTCTTTTCAAGTGGGAACCAGTGAGGAAGATCTCATGCCTTTTCACTCAAAAGGGGTCAGTTGGTTATTTCATCACTTAGTGTTGATAACAGTTGGAGGGGCACATTGACCATAACCCCCCCCGCTGCAACAGTCTTATGCTCAGAAGCAAGTTTATGGCCATCTTTGACTACCCTGCTTCAATAAAATAAGAAATTTATAATGTTGATTTTAAACGAATATTTTACCCTGTATTCTCTTTTGGTGGACTCATGCGCTATGATTTTAATTACCCAAAAAGAATTTTAATTTCTAAAAATATTATCAATATTGAATTAGGTTGTTTGAATGACATATCCCTCTGCCTGCCTAACTGAAAATTGGTGGTTTAGGGCCTCATGCAGCAAACCAGAGCAGAATAAGATTTGAGTAGTGATTCTTTTTTTTAAGGAAATATATTTCATTTCAAAGTATTGGGGGGCACCTAAGTGCAATATATTAACAGTAGTGTGGGAGAATTGAAGTTGAGTAGAGTAAGGTGCCTCCTACAGCATAGTTTTGTGATGGAGTCAGACAAATGCATCAGTAATTCTCAGAATAAGCAGACTGACAAATACCATATAGAAGCACAAACTTGAGAAAAAAAACTTACTTTATTGTTTTCTATTTCTAGCGCTTGAGGAAACAAGCAGTGTTTTATTCCCTGTCAATGTTATTTCATTCCTTCAGTCAGCAGACCAGGCATTGATACTTATTAAAATGGAAAGCTCTTATAGAAAAGATTAGATAGAATATTGATCATAAAGACAGTAGTAACATTCAGGATTAAAATGCATCACAGTGGGGTGCCTGGGTGGCTCAGTTGATTGAGCATCCAGCTCTTGGTTTCAGTTCAGGTCGTGATCCTCAGGGTCATGAGATCAAGCCCTGCATAGGGGTCCACACTCAGTGGGGAGTCTACTTCAAGATTCTCTTCCTCTGCTTCTCCCCGACTCACTTGCTCACTCTAAAATAAATAAAGCCATCACAAAATTGAAGACATAATTACTGCTTCTGCTTGGAATTCTGTTAAGTCAGACCTTGAGGTCAACTTGGAAAGAACTGGTCCCTGTATAACAGCTATGGAACTCTTTTTTTTTTTTTTAGTAATCTCTACACCCAACGTGGGGCTCAAACTCATGACCCTGAGATCAAGAGTCGCATGCTCTACTGAGCCAGCCAGGCACCCCTGGAACTCTTTTTTTGAAGAATACTTTATAGGTTTTGTTATAAATTACCCAAATATTTTGGATAAATACCTTGAAAAAAAGAAGGAGCCACCCTGGAAAGGAGTATGGAGGTTCCTCAAAAAATTAAAAATAGAATTACCATATGATCCAGTAATTCCACTACTGAGTATTTACCTAAAGAATACAAAAACACGTGGATAAAGAAGATGTGGTCCATATATACAATGGAATATTACTCAGCCATCAGAAAGGATGAATACCCAACTTTTACATCAACATGGATGGGACTGGAGGAGATTATGCTAAGTGAAATAAGTCAAGCAGGGAAAGAAAGTCAATTATCATATGGTTTCATTTATTTGTGGAACATAAGGAATAGCATGGAGGACATTAGGAGAAGGAAGGGAAAAATGAAGGGAGGGAAATCAGAGGGAGAGATGAACCATGAGAGACTATGGACTCTGAGAAACAAACAGAGTTTTAGAGGGGAAGGGGGTGGGGGGATGGGTTAGCCCAGTGATGGGTGTTAAGGAGGGCATGTATTGCATGGAGCACTGGGTGTTATACGAAAACAATGGATCATGGATGACTACATCAAAAACTAATGATGTATTGTATGGTGACTAACATAATAAAATTAAAAAAAAAATACAAAAACACTAATTCGAAAACATGTGCACCCCTATGTTTATTGCAGTATTGTTTATAATAGCCAACATATGGAAGCAACCCAATTGTCCATTGATAGTAGATAAGTGGATGAAAATGTATGTATATACAATGGAATATTACTCGAGTAGCCATTAAAAAGGAATAAAATCTTGGCTATTTGCAGTGACATGGATGGTTCTAGAGGGTATTATGCTAAGTGAAATAAGTCAGAGAAGACAAATACTGAATGATTTCATTCATATATGGAATTTAATATACAAAAGAAATGAACAAAGAAAAAAGACAAAAAAATACTCTTCCTTCCTACACCCCTCCCACCAGTCTTAAATATAGAGAACAAATGTTATCAGAGGGAGGTGGCTGGGGGGATGGATGAAATAGGTGCAGGGGCACGTATGATGAGCACTGAGTACTATCTATATAGAATTGTTGAATCACTCTGTTGTACACCTGAATCTAATGTAACTGTACCTTAATTATACTGGAATTAAAAAAAATTTTTTTTCCAAAAAGGAAGGCCTAGGATGCACAGAAACTAGCTTTTTTTTTTTGAGATTTATTTGAGAGAGAGAAGGAGAGCACACGTGAGTGGGGGAAGAGGCAAAGGGAGAGAGAGACTGTCAAGTAGACTCCCTGCTGAGCACAGAGCCTGTAGCTGCGGGGCTCAGTCACACAACCCTGAGATCATGACCTGAGCTGAAATGAAGAGTCAGATGCTTAACCATCTGAGCCACCCAGGTGCCCCCAAACTAGCATTTTTAACAGGAATGTCTGGTGATCCTGATGCAGGGGTCTGGGGACCACAATTTGAGCAGCACTTTAGTTGAGTGATGGGGGTCATCCACTGGTGGCAACGTATCAATGCAACATGTACCCAGATAGAGTGAGATAGAAAGAGAACTTCCTAAGAAAAGGATGTAAGCCTAAGGTACTTTGGAAAAAGAAGGCCTAGGGAGATTAATCCTTTGGGTAAATGAATTATCCTCTCTATAACTAAGGGAATCTTACCTGGACAGTGTACGTGAAAACATTGCTGTCCTCTACTTTTGAAGGTATTGTGAAGACAAAATGTAATTATGTATATGAAGAGCTTTGAAGAGCAAAGTTTTTTTTAATGTGTTATAATAAATTTCAAAACCATGTGGTATTTATCAATACCATCTTAAAAGGTGATTTTTTTTTTCCTTACGGCTTTTGTGTTTTATGGTTAAAAACCACTTTAATACATATAGAACCGTCATTTTTCTTCACCAAGAATAATTTGCTTATCATTTATATGAAGGTCAGTCCTGGAACTATATGAGCCTACATAAATTGATTACTTGAAACAGTTAAAAAAGAAAAAAAGAAGAAAAGAGTCATGTCATTTTGCAAATAAGACAAAGATGCAAGCAATCAAGGCGTCCTCTTGGGTCCATTTTTGTTAGGGCTAAAGATGTGGTTGATGGTCATTTGAATGTTTCTGCTGAGTCAGGAATCTGATACAACAATAGGAAGTTGTTTTGGAGACAGAAATGATTATTCTCACCAAAATGCAGTTGCTGTTAAAAACTGGGAAAATGTTTTGTGCATGTGTATGTGACATAAAACCATGTTCCTGGGCTTGTGACAGTGGGCATCCACACATTTACCAGGGCTGGGCCCTCTTAAGTTTGAGATTCAGTATGTGCTACATTGCGCCAGCTGCATCCTTCCTGCCTTGAGTCTTTTTTGTGGGTAATATACATGCTGCCTTCATGTGTATGAAACAAGTATTTACCCAGAGTGCTAAACATTTAATACTTTACCGATTTTTATTCTTTCTGCCAAGATGTTCCCAAACTATTCTAAATGCCATCTCTCTCTTCCCCCATTTTTTTTTTTTTAGCTCTGCTTATGATAATGTCAACAAAGTTCGAGTAGCTATCAAGAAAATCAGTCCTTTTGAACACCAGACCTACTGCCAGAGAACCCTGAGGGAGATAAAAATCTTACTGCGCTTCAGACATGAGAACATCATTGGAATCAATGATATTATTCGAGCACCAACCATCGAGCAAATGAAAGATGTGTATCCTTTTCAGACAGCTGACTCCACTGACTGGTCACTTTGTTTAGGAACTGTAACTTGAAATACCTGGATTTATCAGAGTAAAGGAAAATTATATAAAGCACATTAAAGGGAAAATTATAATCTGCTTGCTATTTACTAGAAGACTTGTATAATTTTTTTCTTTGATTCATTTTTTCAGTTGTCAGTAACTATTCTTAGTGTCTTTTAGCAAATCCAGTATTTTCTCTGTTTCGGTAAAGATTTTGTTTAAGTGTAGTTATGGAAAATCTTAACACCATTTCCAGTCATGTTTTTTCCATTCAAGGTATGGTTTGTTATGGTAAAAAGAGAAGGAATGAACAGTAGACTAAGAAAGAGGGTGCCCTGGATATCACCTGGTCAAACCAGACTATCCTGATCTTAGACAATGTCATTCACCTCTAGGTCTGTTTTCTCATCTTTAGAATTAAGGTACTAGCCTAGCCTTCATCATCTTTAAAGCTGACTCAGCTCTGGAATTATGTTACTAACTATCAGCAACATTTAGAAATCTGGACTAAGCAGATCCAGAGGATGCTGCCTGATTAAAGACTGCATTTGATAGATAGAAGCATTAAGTATACTGAAGAGGGTCTGCCAGAGAAAAGTTACCATTCGGGCTAGTACAGCATTCCTGCCAGTTTTCCCAGTTTGCATTCTGCCCCTCTAGGGATATAGGCAGCTCACTGTCTCTAGGCAGCCCTTTCCATTTTTAAACAGCCCTGTTATCAAGTTGTAGTGTTATTTTAAGTGAAATGCCTCCTGCTGCTACCACTTGTTGTCCTCCTTTATCTTTTACTAGGGAAATCAAGTCTTTTTCAAGATGACAAGTTTTCAGTTTCTCTTTCCTCTGAATCCCATACTGTGTCTCATCTAGCATGAATCTGTAGGGGACATACAATAATATTTACACAGAAATGAATAAGAGAAATGCAAAAACACTGTTAATGAAATAATAATCTGGTGATGTTAAAGCTAAAGAGTTACAGAATTTAATTTCTGTAAGAAGGAAGTCAGCCACAGATAAAATTCTAGGTGGCTTAGATACATGGATCTAAGAAAGAAAGCAAGAAGAGCAAAACCAGCATGAGCCTCTTAGCATGACTTCCCAATACTCTAATTTATTTAGGATCTTAACCTTAATTGAAGAGTCAAGCACATAGAAGGCTGAATTTAGTAGCAATGTGTTCTAGGGCTGTATTTCCAAAGGTTTTAAAAGCCCTTTGCAGTAATCCTTGGAGAGGATTTGTTGATGGTGGACTAGGAGGTTGAGACTTAAAGATTAGCCAGTATTTCCATAACAGCATGTCTCATCTCAGTCTAGGCCTGTTATTGGTCACATCAGATAGATATTAATGCCTGTTGTTTCATAGGACCTAAGAAGGGGTTAACTAGGGGCGCCTGGGTGGCTCAGTCCTTAAGCATCTGCCTTTGGCTCAGGTCATGATCCCAGGGTCCTGGGATCGAGCCCCGCATTGGGCTCCCTGCTCCGTGGGAAGCCTGCTTCTCCCTCTCCCCCCTGCTTGTGTTCCCTCTCTCGCTGTGTCTCTCTCTCTCAAATAAATAAAATCTTAAAAAAAAAAAAAAGAAGAGGTTAACTATTTTAGATTCCTTCCATAGACGTATACTAATTTTTCATCAGTTTCTCATTTTCCTTGCACTCCTCATGATATAATAACGGACCGTTTGCGGAGAGGGTTCATTTTGATTTCAGTGTACTTTGCTAAGTGTAACCAGATATTTGTTATGTTACCTTAACCTGTCTAAACAGATATATAGTACAGGACCTCATGGAAACAGATCTCTACAAGCTCTTGAAGACGCAACACCTCAGCAACGACCATATCTGCTATTTTCTTTACCAGATCCTCAGAGGGTTAAAATATATCCATTCAGCTAATGTACTGCACCGTGACCTCAAACCTTCCAACCTGCTGCTCAACACCACCTGCGATCTCAAGGTCTGCCAGGTTACTTACTCTTAGGGTGATATATGTTGGAAAAAACTTTCACTGGAGCATATTTATATTGTTACTCATATTTAAAATCATACCAGAAATACATGAAGACTTTTTTTTTTTTTTTTAAAGATTTTATTTATTTGACAGAGAGAGGCAGTGAGAGAGGGAACACAAGCAGGGGGAGTGGGAGAGGGAGAAGCAGGCTTCCCGCGGAGCAGGGAGCCCGATGCGGGGCTCGATCCCAGGACCCTGAGATCATGACCTGAGTCGAAGGCAGACGCTTAACGACTGAGCCACCCAGGCGCCCCCATGAAGACATTTTTATGCCCTCCCCTATGCAAGTAGGAAGTGCTAGTCCTCTTCTTCTCCATCCAATTGTTCCTTCCTCTCCAGAGGTAACCACTATAACATATTGGTATATTTCCTTCCAAAGTTCTTGCTATTCTCTTACATATATGTGTACATTTATGCTTACATATATAAAAGCAGGATCATGTGCCTTATGTGTAAGTTAAAAAAATCATCCCATTTCATTGGTAACCTTTTTCTTCAATAAATTTTATACAAAGAACGCTCAGAAAACAACAGAAAACTTAACCTTAATGACTTTAGTACCTAAGACATTCCCAATAAATAGGAGAACCCTAGATCCTTACAGTCCTCAGAGTTCTCTTAAAAATGGGCAGCATTTGCATACATATATTTCTATTTTAATAGTAGCAGAGCTAAGCAAGGAGGGAAATCTAAGGATGGATTAGATATGAAGGGATGTGGATTCATCTAATAAAAATGCAAGGAGACCTAGATAAATGGAAAGATATCCAAAGTCTGGATTGAAAGACTTAATACTGTTTAGAAGGCAGAGCTCCCCCAAATTGATCTACACAGTAAGTGTGATCCCCGACAAAGCTCTAGGTGGCTTTTTTGCAGATATGGACAGGCTGGTCCTGAAATGCATATGGAAATTCAAGAGACCCAAAATAGCCAAAATCATCTTACGAAAGAACAAAATTGGAGGACTTATTACACTTCTTGATTTGAAAACTTACTACAAAACTATAGTAATCAAAACACTGATATTGGTATAAGAGTGGGGCATATAGATCAATGAAATAAAATTGGGAGTTAATAATTAAACCTGTATGTTTATGATAACTGAGTTTTGGTGAGAGGGCCAAGATCATTCTTTTCAACAAATGATTGAAGTGCTGGGACAACTGGATATATGCTCATACCATGTATAAAAATTAACACAAAACAGATCAAAGACCTAAAAATTTCTTTTTAAGATTTTAATTTGAGGCGCGCCTGGGTGGTTCAGTTGGTTAAGCATCTGCCTTTGGCTCAGGTCATGATCCCAGGTCCTGGGATTGAGCCCAGCATCATCAGGCTCCCTGCTCAGTGGAGAGCCTGCTTCTCCCTCTCCCTCTGCCACTCCCCTTGCTTGTGCTCTCTTGTGCTCTCTCTCTCTCTCTCTCTGTCAAATATATATATATAAATAAAATCTTAAAATTTTTTTTTAATTTGAGAGAGCGAGTGCATGTGTGCACATGCGTGCGTACAAGCCAGGGTAGGGGCAGAAGGGGAGGGAGAGGGACGAGCGGACTCCCTGCTGAGTGTGGAGCCAGTTGCCAGCCAGTCCCAGGACCCTGAGCCAAAGTTGGATGCTGCTTAACCAACTGAGCACCCAGGTGCCCCTAAAGACCTAAATTTAAGAGCTAAACTAGAATAGGCTTGGAAAACCTAGGAGTGAGTCTCCGCAATCTTGCATTAGGCAGATCCTATTAGACATGACACCAAAAGCACAAGCAACAAAAGGGGGAAAAAATTGGATTTCATCTAGATTAGAAACCTGTGTTACAGAGCAAACCATCAAGTGAAAAGACAACCCACAAAATGAGAGAAAATATTTGTAAATCACTTATCTGATAAGAGACTTATATCTAGAATATATGAAAAACTCTTGTAACTCAACAATAAAAGATAAATAGACCAGTTTAATATTTGGCAAAGGATCTGAATGGACATTTTTCTAAAAAAGTTATGCAAATGGCCAGTAAGTACGTGAAAAATGTTTGGTATCATAAGTCAGTCAGGTAATGCAAATCAAAACCACAATGAGATACCAATTTATTTTATTTTTTTTTTTAAGATTTTATTTATTTGAGAGGGAGAGAATGAGACAGAGAACGCAAGAGGGGGTAGGGTTAGAGGGAGAAGCAGATTCCCCGCCGAGCAGGGAGCCCGATGTGGGACTCGATCCCGGCACTCCGGGATCATGACCTGAGCCAAAGGCAGTCGCTTAACCAACTGAGCCACCCAGGCGCCCGAGATACCAATTTATACATACTAGGATGGCTATAATCAAAAAGTCAGATAAGTGTTGGTGAGGATTTCACTCCTAGGTGTATACCTAAGTAAAATGAAAATATGTCCACACAAAAACTAGCATACAAGTAAACTAAAGTAGCATAATAGTCCAAAAGTGGAAACAATTTGAATGCCCATTTGATAATGAATAAATAACATATAGTAGATCCATATGATGGAATAAATGGAATACTGATACATGCTACAATGTGGATGAACTTTAGAAAATTATTATGTAAGTGAAAGAAGTCAGTCATAAAAGACCACATATTACGTGGTTCTATTTACATGAAATGTCCAGAATAGATAAATCTGTAGCACAGAAAGTGGATAAAATCCTAGGCAGGTGGGACTGGGGAGGAATGGGGAGACTGCTAATAGATACAAGATTTCTTCTGTGGTTACAAAAATATTCTAAAATTAGATGGTGGTAACGGTTGTGTACCCTGTGAGTATAATATCAAAACCATTGAATTGTATACCTTAAGTGGGTGAATTATATGGTATGCGAATTATATCTCAAAGCTATTTAAAAAGTGCATTTAGATGTATAGCAATGATCATTTCTTGGACTTCAGTTTAACAGACATTCCTGTGAGAAGCCCTTAGGGAATACCTGGCAAGGGAGAGGGAGGAATGTCTGCCCCTGCAATCTGAAAACTGATCGGTCAGAAGTCTGATAAACAATAGATGATTGTAATAATATCTGCTGTAACTGAGATACTGAAAAGAATAGTGTACAAATGTAAAGGAGAGAGGTGGGTTAGTTCTGGCTTTGAGAGGCATCAGGAAGCAGGTGGTGTCCATGCTGGTCCTTTAGAGATGGGCAGGCTTTCAGTAAGGGAGTGGCCTTGTTGGGCAAAGAGTATCATAGTAGGCAAAAGGAATAACAGAAAGGGAAGTAAGTTAAGGGATTAGTGCATAAACACTGAGGCCTGCTTTGTGTGGCTGCAGCTTTGGATGAGTAATAGGAAGTCATTGATGCTAAGCTGGAGCTGTTGGTTGGAGGTAGATCTTAGAGAACCTTCTGGAACTGTCTAAAAAAAGGCAATGGGTTCTGTTACCAGGTGGTCGGTCAGCTTATTCACTATCACTGAGTGTCTGAAACAGGGTGACCAGCGTTCTGTGAGATGTGATAAAGGGTAGCTTCCTACATTAGATACAGTTGGGTTGGACTCTGTCACCTCTTGGGATCCTACAAAGTTGGATTCATGTCTTTCATGGGGTGTAACCAGATCCTTTCCCATGGATCTGCAACTAAAAGCCAGGTGGGCACAAAAGGAATGAAGCTGCTTGTAGGAATGGCCACACTTCGTTGGCTCTTAGTGATTTTCTTGAAAAATTACAGTATTTTTATGTCTGCTAGTTCTTTTTTCTTTCTGTTTCTTAGCACAACTCTGTTACGATAGATTGCTTTTGTTTGTTTTTGGAGAAACATTCTCAATCAGTATTTTCAGTATGTAATATTTCTGGGAAAAGTTGACTCCTAACTTTTATTTGAAAATGCTCATCCTTAAGAAGAAAACAAACAGAACCAGACTACTTTGTTGTCTGTTCACTGTTTGTGAGCTTGTCTTTACCTAGGGCCATTTTATTCATGCTCACCAAAATTTACACCCACATTGATAGATCTGTGTTGTTGGCCATCTGCACAATCCATGTATTGTTTTCAAAACCCAGTATAACACAGAGATCCAGAAACACAATAGGATAATTTAGATATTTACAGCGGTACAATTCACCCACATTTTGAAATGTACATACGGGGTGTGCTTCATTCACATGGGCATAAATATTCAGGAGAGAATCTCATTGTAAAGATGAGTATGGTACGTCATCTCTGATTTGTCATGGTGAGCATGTCCCAAAGGTAGGTCAGGGTACAGTGGCAGTTTAGTTGCGTATATGAGGGTTGAGAGAGCACCAGTGAGGAAAAGGGTCTTTCTTGCTTAAGCCCTGAAATCACTGTATATCCATCACATCCTCAGTACCCTGGGGTGACCATGGTGCTTGTACCACAGAAAGATTGTAACCGGTGATCTTACCTCTTGTTATTTAGGGTTTTTTGAATTTTCAAGGAGATAGTCATGTCATTTCTTCCTTTTTCCATGGCTTCTGTTACTAAAGTATTTCTTACTCTTGAGCCCTTGGGATATCAGCTGTTATTAATGTCTTTAGACCGTTAACTTTTGACTTTTGTACTAGTCAAGGTCAACAGCAATAAGATTTCTTTCTCACTTCCATAAACATGCTTTGCACTTGTTATTTGAAGCCCTGAGACAAGTAGATGGTGACCTCTTAGAACCCCTCTGGGAGCCTCTCTTGTAGACTCCTATTTTATTTCTCAGGGCCACAGAAACACAAGGATTATAGATCCTATTTGGAGATTCTGCTAGCATATTTCTAGTGGAACTACCAGGGGAATAAGGTCTCTAGAAATCCCAACTGGAGTCCCAGGGTGCTAGGATCACAGTGTTATTAGTTCGGGTTATGCCTGGGAAGGACTCTGGAAGATAGGAAATGAAACCTGACTTTGCTGGAAGTCAATTTATGTTTCTTGTACCATATGCTACTTGTCCATACCTTCCTTTGTATGGAATTATAATGAATATTGTTTTTTTTAATTTTGTAGCCTTCATAGTTTTTAGTCAGTGCCATATAAATATGGCTAGCCTTCAATGTTGTGGTGTTTTTTGTCTGTTTTTTTTTTTTTTTAGATTTTATTTATTTATTTGACAGAGAGAGACATAGCCAGCTAGTTAATGCAGAACAAATAACAAAACTAGAAAAATCACCATTTTGCAACTTCCAATGAAACGATTGGTTTATACAGTATAATCCGTGGCTCCTCTGCTCACTTTGCTCAGACTCTCAGACCCTAGGTGGGCTGCTGCTGCCTCCCCACATGGATTCCCTCTTCATCTCACACCTAGACTATGCCCTGATCTGGAGCTCCCTCTTACCTCCGCTTGGGTGCCTCACACCCACGCGGGCCACTGCGGTTCTCCCAACCCCACAGAGATCCTTATGTCACATGACCTCCCCCTTAAGGGCTTTTGGACTGGATTTCCTGCAGGGAGAGGATGAGGAAGAACAACTGCACATTTAGTTTTAATCTTAAAGAAATAGCTATATTGCAGCATTCAGCATGAGAGGTTATGTTGTCCTTCCTAGTGAAGGAATACTAGGAATTCCAGTTATTAATTTTTCCTTCTTCCTCAATATTGCCACTTTGGTGTAATTTTACTAATGTTGTTTAACATAAGATTTTAACCCTGGTAACTCTGTACCCTGATTTTTATTTTTTAAAAGATTATCAGTAATTCAGATATTGTGAAAAATGGTCACCACTAGAGTCTGTGCCAATTAATCCACCCCAGTTGTTGTGCTTCCTATAAACATATAAAGTAAGTCATTTATTGACCAAACATCAAGTGTCCATCATGTATGTGACATTTAGAAATAACAGGTCAGTCAAGTGCTGCCTTTTTCTAGGGACTTGATTCTCTTTTAGCTGGGGAGATAGGCATATGCACAGCTATCAATCATGGATTGTGGGATGTACTTTAATATGTGTCTAACAAAGTATTAGAGGAGTTTAGGGGCGCCGGGGTGGCTCAGTCGTTAAGCGTCTGCCTTCGGCTCAGGTCATGATCCCAGGGTCCTGGGATCGAGCCCCGCATCGGGCTCCCTGCTCCGCGGGAAGCCTGCTTCTCCCTCTCCCACTCCCCCTGCTTGTGTTCTCTCTCTCGCTGTCTCTCTCTCTCTGTCAGATAAATAAATAAAATCTTAAAAAAAAAAAAGTATTAGAGGAGTTTAGAAAAGTGAGCAGTCAGTTCTTGGGTGGAGGTGTTGTTGATTTCTGGGAAACTTCTCAGAAGGGGTAACTTTCAAGCTGGGTTTAGGGTAAGGGAATGGCATGGATAGGGCACTCAGTGGAGAGGTCATTGCATAGTTAGGTCATAAAAGCAGGTGTAGTGTGGAGTCAGTAGGAGCAGAGGTGGGCAGAGAAGATGGTGGGAGAGGAGATCGGGAAGGTAGTTTGGTGGCAGCATGTGAATAGTCTTGAAGGTTACACTTAAATAATTTGGGTTTCGGGGCACGTAGGTGGCTCAGTTGGTTAAGCATTTGATTTTTGAGACAGAAAGGTGACTTATATTTTAGAAACAACATTTAGGCAGGACTTTAGAGGATGAATTAGCTTGCAGGTGGGTAACCAAGCTAGTCTCCCTAATTCCAGACAAACTAAACTGAATCTCAATTAAGGCAGTGGCAGTTGAGATGTGGAAGCAGTCAATTCAAGAGCTGTTTTAGGAGGTTTCAGGTCTAGTTGCCACCTCTGCCCCTCACATTTGCCCAGCTAGACTTTTTAGGGCATTGCTTTGGCTTTGCTCAGGCCTTTCTGTGGTTGGCATATTTTCAGTGGCTCAGTATCACTTCAGTGGGGCCTCCTCAGAGAGTGCCTGTCCCACCACAAGCACTGTGTCCACTACCACTGTATTAGCTGTTTCTTGCTCTGTAACAAGTCACTTGAAAAGGTGTAGTGGTCTGAAACAAGAATAATCATTAGCTCATAGTTTCTGTGGGTCAGGAATTTAGTCAAGGGGTAGCAGTGATGACTGGTTTCTGCTCTTATGTCTGGATCTCAGCTAGAAGATGCAAAGGTAGGGGCTGGAATCCTCTCGTGTACCTGGCAGTTGATACTGGCTGTCACCTGGAACACCCACATACAGCCCACATGTCGGTTTCCTCCTGAGGTGGGCAGAGGGTTCCAGGTATCCCAGTAGAGAGAGAGCCAGGTGGAAGTCATGTTGATTTTATGATGTAGCCTCTGAAGTCACATAGTATCGATTCTGCTATGTTCTCTTAGTTCAAGCTGTCATAAAGGTTTGCCCAGATTCAAGAGGAGGGAAGATAGATCCTACCCTCTTGATACAAGTTCAAAGACCTTAAAAGAAGAGCATGGAGGATGGGGTTATAATGATGTGTCCCTTTTTAGAAAATAAATCTGCCATAGTTATTCCACTTATCCCGTGTCTTTGTAGTTATTTAGGAATCTAATCACCCCCTCTAAAACACAGCTTCCATTTCTTTGTCCAACTCCAAGAGGAGCATGGAAACATCAGCTTCATTACATGGCCTCCCTCATATGTGAATTTCTTATATCTGGCTCTCTAAATCTATCTGGGACTTTTTTTTTTTTTTTTAGATTTTATTTATTTATTTGACAGAGAGAGACACAGCAAGAGAGGGAACACAAGCAGGGGGAGTGGGAGAGGGAGAAGCAGGCTTCCCGCTGAGCAGGGAGCCTGATGTGGGACTCGATCCCAGGATCCTGGGATCATGACCTGAGCCGAAGGCAGACGCTTAACGACTGAGCCACCCAGGCGCCCTGGGACTTATTTTTTTATTCAACTAGCCGATGAAAAGCTGTGTATCAAGTCTGGACCCATCTAGTCTCTGTCACACCGGGCATGGGGGCGATGAAGGATCTTTGGCCATGGTCTGGGGTTTGTGATGGTTTTGCTCTGCTGACAAGATGCAGTATTTCTTCTCTGTACAATTCAAAATGTGGCTTTTAGGTGTCCATTTATACAACAGAGGACAGACTGAATGGTGAGCTTTGGTTGAATTTGAATCAGATGAACTGTTAGCCATAAAAAATAAGAGAAACTATGCGTCACAGATATATTGAAGAGTTCAAGCCACAGAATTAAAATGGATTGGTGGTAAGGCAACGTGGCAGGTGATAGCTCGAATGGCTTAGATGACTCGCCTCCAGATATAAGAAGAAATCATCAATAGTTGTTTCTCTGAGTTGGAAATCATGCCAAAGAGGACCGTGTTGCATGAGCCTCCTGGGCATGATTACTAGGAAGCCTTCTGCAGTTGGTGTCACTGGAATTGATAGAAAAGGCTTGAAAGAAACAAACAGGGTGCCAGGTACATTGAAAGCCTCAAGATCAGCCAGGCCAAAGTTAGAACTTACTATGATCCCGCATAAAAGCTTATAGCCATACATCAACCAGGTCCTCTGACAGGCCCATAACAATTGGAAGTGTAATGGCATCAGCAAGCAAGCCAGCTTTGAAAGGTGATGATGGTGCTTATGGTGGAAGTTAACATAGACCGAAGTTAGGAGAGGACAGTGGCCAGAGTTAGCATCAGAGCTACGGAGCAGGACCCAGGGTTTCCTCACCAGACGACTCAATACACATAGAAAATGGCCTCTGATAGAGTAACTGGCAAGCAAATATGACATTTGCTTCTTTTGAAGACACAGTAAGTTGGTGGGAATTGTGCAGCCACAGATACATAACTCTTCCTGATGAATGGTATAGTTGAAATCTGTTGCAGGACCTATGGGATCAGAGGCACTATATGGTGATGTCGGTGTCCAAGGCTAGAGGAAGACATTTGTGAGGTGGATGGGAGCTTTCTGAAGTTGAGTTGAGACACCCAACTCGGGGGTATTTAAGCAAAGATTGATGTCCATTTAAGTCCTATGAATATCTCTTAAGCATGTCCTTTTCTTGTCTCCATTTTTATGGCCTGAGCCCAGGCTCTTACCATTTCTTAACTGAATTAGAGCAGTAAGGCTCCAAAACAGTCTGTTTTCCAGGCTGCCTTGTCCTATACTCTGGCCTGTCTTTATTAACATGTCTCTCTCTTTCTCATGTTAGTTCTCCAGATGCCAAGGAATTAAAATATCCTCCAATTGTATGAGTCTAAGTACAGTTGACCCTTGAACAACACAGGGATATGGGGCACCAACACCCGCCCCTCCCACACACAATAAAAAATCTGCATATAACTGACACCCCCCAAGTTTAATAGCCTTCTATTGGCCAGGAGCTTCAACTGACAACATCAAGTCAATTAACATATTTTGTATGTCATATGTATTACACACTGTATTCCTGCAATAATACCTAATTTAATTTTTTTGGTATTTCTAGGCTACACAGTTCATCTGCGAGTTTTTCAGATTGTTGCAAATCTCCAAAAAGTTTTCCAATATGTTTATTGGAAAAAAAATCACATGTGAGCAGACTTGCATAGTTTAAACCCATGTTCTTCAAGAGTCAACTGTATATTATAGCTAAATTTTATATGTGTTGGAGTCTGGAGTAGCACCAAAGTATTGGATAGCCAGCAGGTACTTTTGTGAGTCAGGAGAAATTAGAAGCTGGATATTTAGCTAAAAAAAATCATCTTTGGGGCACCTGAGTGGCTCAGTCGGTTGGGTGTCTGCCTTTGGCTCGGGTCATGATCCCAGGGTCCCGGGATAGAGCCCTGCATCGGGCTCCCTGCTCAGTGGAGAGCCTGCTTCTCCCTCTTCCTCTGCTGTTCCCCCTGCTTGTGCGCTCTCTCTGTCTCTGTTAAATAAATAAAACCTTAAAAAATAAATTCATCTTCAGTATATGAAACCTCTTGTAAGGCTTTGAGAGTGGATTTGACTACATGGAAGAGAAGGAAGTGGGAAGAATCTTTGGAGGTACCTGCATTTGTGGAACAGGTGGAAGAATGGCAGGAAGTGAAATCTGAGAAACAAGGCAAGTGCAGGTCAAGGACCTGATCTAGCAGTGTTGATCGTCAGGGGGCTAGCAGGAGTAGGCCCAAGAAATGACCCTGGGCAGTTTCTGGTGACTTCATTCTTACCCAGAACAGTTTTTGTCAAGTGACCTAGGCAAGATTTCTGTGGGATAAGCAGATAATGAAAGATGAGGATGCCTCTTAACAGACTCCTCC
Source organism: Mirounga leonina (assembly GCF_011800145.1). Classification (NCBI taxonomy): domain Eukaryota; kingdom Metazoa; phylum Chordata; class Mammalia; order Carnivora; family Phocidae; genus Mirounga; species Mirounga leonina. The sequence continues at coordinate 2,122,423 of NW_023270773.1, read as the reverse complement.
AGCCTGTTTCTCGTCTCCAGCATGTTGGATGGTCATCACTGCCTTCCAGGTTGTTGTAAGGATTATATAAGAATGAGTATATAGAATTCCCAGCGAAGCTTCTGCCACATAGAAATGGCAGCAACTGCTCATCATCATCATTATTGCTATTATCTTTTTTATTTTTATGATGTTTTGATATTAATTTTATTAGAGTCTCTCTAAGGTGTCCCATTTTTTTCTCTCTTAGATCTGTGACTTTGGCTTGGCCCGTGTTGCAGATCCAGACCATGATCACACAGGGTTCCTGACAGAGTATGTAGCCACACGTTGGTACAGGGCTCCGGAAATTATGTTGAATTCCAAGGTAAGGATCAGAGGTTTGCATAAAAAGAAAACCAAGAAGCGAAAGAACTTTGGATGTGTGGTGCAGTAAACCTCCCTCTCAGTAAGCCTGTGTCTACTAGGTTGAGGCTTGACCTGTCTGGCCAGAACGAAGCTGCTGTCTTAATCTCCAGTTCAGCATCGACCTTCTGGGCCCTGGGATTTGGCCTCTCTACCTCTGCTGGAGTAGTGCTGATTTGTTGTAGGGGGGGACGTGTCTATCTGGTTGCTGTTAACAATCAATTGTCTGTGTCCTAGCCCTTGGTCAACTTTCCTGAAGTCCTGCCTATGGCAGCTTTTACACCTGCTGCTGCCACAGCTGAGTACAGGCTGGGTTTGTTAGAGGTTATCCGATAGTGCATATTTTTTCTGAAGGTGCACCAGTGCTGTTAATAAAGGTCAGATTTATCTGGTAGTGAAGAATGTCTCTTCAGCAAAATTACACCGTAGTTTGAAGAAAACGTAGGTGTGACAATAAAAAATTTAAAAAACAAAACAAAACGTAGCTGTGGAAAGAATAGGAACTACTATGGATTCTTTCAAAATTATATGGTAGTCCTGCTTCCATATGCACCTCTTCATCTCAGAGTGTCTGTGGAGAGTGCGTACAGGTGGGAGGCAAACATTTCTAACAATATCTCTGTCTTGGTTGTAAGAAATGATTGAATAAATTTATAAAAGCAAGAAAAAATGAAGTATGATATCTTTGTTAGGTTTATGAGCCAGGTGGCAATCATTGAGGACTGCTGTGGAGATTGAGATTCAGTATTTTTAATATATCATTTGCAAATAGTATTGAATGAAGTGCCAGATTTAAGAAAGTAAGTGGACCCAACATACTTCTATATCTAATATCTCAAAATTAGGAGATTTTGAACTTAATTCCATCTCTTGGTTTGCAAACTACCCCCAGTACAAGGTGGGCAAAGAAAACCTGAAGAGGCAGACCACTCCAGGTTGGTAGTGGCAGTCTTAATATGTAAGGGAACTTATTACAAGGCTTGTCTTGGGCAGCCACAAGGTGAGTAAATCTTGGTACTCATCTGCCAAGCCTTAAAAGTTTATATAGAAGCCTTAACTGGGCTCAGTCAGATATACTGCCCAGATGGTCTCAGAAACATCTATTCTTTCAAGGCTACATCCTTGAAAATGGCTCCTGCTGCGGGAACGCTGGGCAGAGCACGTATTCCAGGGTAGAGGAGGGGGTGAGGAGCTTCCTGTTGCCGGGGTCCAGCTCAGGGATCAGCTGGGAGTCATGGCATTATGATGACCTTCTTCAACACCATCTGTTGTTAATGTAATGTTAAGATACATGAAGAAAAGCAATAAAAGTAGGCATTGGGCCTTGTGTCTCAGATCTAGGAACCAGAAATCGACCCAAGAAGCTTTAAGGGAATTAGTGAGCCCATGGGCTTCACTCTCTTCCTCCATCCTTTATAAATAGAAGGGCTTGAGATAAACACTAAGTTGCTTTGTGAGGAAATGGAATTTGTTTAAAGCAGTTAGTTATTCTTGATATACATTTGTTCAGTTTAGTTATAAAAGTAAAATTGCATTAAAATAAATTCCATTATAAAGAAGGATGTAGTGTAACAGATGTTTCAGAGAAGAAAATGCCATGTTGATTCTCATAATTCTGTATTACACATAATCCCAAATAGTAGGTTCTTTCTTTGGACTGGCCATGTGACAGCCATTCCAAACCAGAAGCATTTGCGCGCGCACGTGTGTGTGTGTGTGCACGCGCGCTCGTGTGCGCACTCTGCCTGCCGGTTATAAAGGAGAGCTGACAGTGCTTTTTATCCTGGTGCCTTGGTGGCCCTGCAGCCTCCATCCCAACTTGAGATGACTCCACTGTCTTCACCCTCTGGAGGGGAAATAACTAAACAGGATGGCCTCTGTGTTCTACAAGGTGCCCAGCACTTCTTGCTTGTAGAGTTAACTGTAATAACTGAGCGCGAATTCTTTTTATTTACAGCACCTCTAGCCTGAGAATGTTACTTCTAGGACCATATTCATTTTTTTCTTTTTATTTATTTATAACATTTTCAAACCCATAAAGAATTGAGAGTACAGTGAACACCCTTACACCCCTTCCCTGGGTTTACCAGCTATTAACACCTTACTACTCTTTCCCTGGCTATCTCTGCCTGCCTCTCTGCCTTCTTCTCTCTTCCCTTTGGTCAAACCTTCTGACACTTCACCAACATAAACTGACTTTACTTGTAGACGCTTTGGGCCATACTAATATTCATTAAAGGCAGAGGGGTGTTTTTTCCCCACAGCCATAGTACCCTTAGCACACTGAGACAATCAGCATTAATTTAGTGACATCCCAGTTATCCCACCCAAAAGTATTTTACAACTGTTTCTGTTTTATTTTCAGTCTATGATCTAATTCACGTTTCATGCATTGTGCTCACTCTAGAATAGTCCTCCCGCCCTTCCTGTCTTCTTCATGACATTGAATACTTTGCAGAGTACAGATTGGTTCCTTATGATTAGATTTAGGTCATACTTTTCTGGCAAGAACCCCATGGATTCTTGGAACTCATGTATATGGAGCTTCTGTTTCCCAGCAGTCTTACCCTGGTGGTTTACCGCTTGATGACCCCTTGCCTCTATCATTATATTGGGGGTTGCAAAATGGTGATTTCCAAATGTATTATTCTTTCTACATTAATTCACTGCCATTCTTATATAAAGAGCTTTCCATTTTTTTCTCTTTCTCTTCTTGTCTCCCACCTTTTTTTTTTTTTTTTTAATTTAGTCATTTTAGAGAGAGAGTGTGCACAAGCAGGGGGGCGGGCAGAGGGAGAGAGGAAGCCGACTCACCACTGAGTGGGGAGCCCAGTGCAGGGCTTAATCTCATGACCCCAAGATCACAACCTGAGCCAAAACCAGGAGTCCGACACTTAACTGACTGCACCACCCAGGCACCCCTCCCACCTTTGTTTTTAAAAACATTATTATGGACTCATGAAATACGTGCTGTCCATTATCATGTTTTTATTTTTATACTCATATTGTCCCCATTTTGGCTAGAGTGCTGTGTGTGTATTTGTAACATTTTATTTTCATAGAATTTTCAGCTTGCAAGAAAAGTATAAGGCAGTGGTTCTCAAATATTTGAGCCCCAAGATTCCTTCACTCTCTTAAAAAGATTCAGAGAGGGGCACCTGGGTGGCTCAGTCGTTAAAGCGTCTGCCTTCAGCTCAGGTCATGGTCTGAGGGTCCTGGGATTGAGTCCCACATTGGTCTCCCTGCTCAGGGGGAAGCCTGCTTCTCCGTCTCCCACTCCCCCCTGCTTGTGTTCCCTCTCTCACTGTGTCTCTCTCTGTCAAATAAATAAAATCTAAAAAAAAAAAGTATCAAAGATTAGGGGTTCCTGGGTGGCTCAGTAGGTTAAGCGTCTGACTCTTGGTTTCGGCTCAGGTCATGATCCTGAGGGTCATGGGATCAAGCCCCGTATCAGGCTCTGCACTCAACGTGGAGTCTGCTTGGGGCTCTCTCTGTCCCTCTGCCCCTCCTCCCTGTTCACTCACACAGACTTTCTCTAAGATAAATAAATATATCTTTAAAAAAAAAGAAAAAGTATCAAAGACCCTAAGCAAGATTGTTTATGTGGGGTTATATCCATCAGTATTTACTATATGGAAATTAACACTGAAATTTTTAAAAAGTATTAATATCTAAATAACAGTAATAAAGGTACTGCTTGTTAACATAAGTATTTTTCATAAAAAAGTATGTTTACTTTCCACAACAAAAACATTTTAGTTAGAAGAGTGACATTGTTTTCGTTTTTCAAATTTCATGGGGCCTAATAGACTGTTGCTGGACTCTCGCCTAGTTCTGCACTCAGTCTGTCCAGTAGGTTGTTTGGGTTTAAATCCATGAAGAAGAGTCTTCACATAGATACGTAATTGGGAAAGGGAGTATGTTAGTAGTCTTTTCAGCTACTTGTGACTATTCCTTTTTAATATTATGGTGAAGCTCAACAAAATGAAAGATTCATTGTGGAATCTGAAACCATGCCACTGAACTTTTTGTACAGTCTTATTAAAACCCATTGGTCTACCTTACATTCACTGATGCTTGGTTTTATAATATTTATAATATAATACTGGTTCACTGAGTTAAGCAGATCTTCTAGATATTGTTATATTTCCTGTACAGTATTGTCACATGTGTATAGCCTCTGGAAAAATCTCTTGTGCACTTGTGAGAGAATGAATGAAAAGGAAAACACCTTAGTAGTACAAAAGTAGTGTCACCCCTCAGATCCTTAGAGGGAAGCCACCGGGGCTCTGGACCACCTGGGAGAAATGCTGGCTAGAACTTCACTTCAGATTCAGACTCACCAGTTCTTTATCCTTTGTCTTGTTCGTTGTATCATTCTCTCTGTATACATGTGTAGATTTTTTTCCCTCTGAATCATCTGAGAGTAAATTGTAGTTGTGCCCCTTTACCCCTAAGCATTTCAGCATGTATTTCCTTAGAACAGTGTTTCTCATGTTCCTGAGGACATCTGGCAGTGTTTGGAGACATATTTGGTTGTCACAACGGGGAGAGGAATGCTACCTACTGGCATGAAGTAGTTAGAGGTCAGAGATGATGTTAAACGTCCTACGGCACACAGGAAAGGCTTATCCAGCCCAAAATGTCAGCAGTGCCAAGGTTGAGAAACCCTGCCATAGAAGAAGGATAGTCCCTAATATGACCATGGTGTAGTAATCAAAAGTGAGAAATTAGGGCGCCTGGGTGGCTTAGTCGTTAAGTGTCTGCCTTCGGCTCAGGTCGTGATTCTCGGGCTCCCTGCTCAGCAGGGAGTCTGCTTCTCCCTCTGACCCTCCTCCCTCTCATGCTCTCTGTCTCTCATTCTCTCTCTTGCAAATAAATAAAATCTTAAAAAAAAAAAGTGAGAAATTAAAAAGAAAAAAAAAAGGTGGGAAATATAACACAGATCCAATATTTCATGTATTATTTATATTTGGATTTTGGATATTGTCCCAGTAATCTTTATAGCTTTTCTCCCCCCTACTCCAGGCTCACACATTGTGTTGTTTCTATAGTCTCTTTCAGTCTGAAATAATTCCTCGGCCTTTCTTGACCTTGATCCTTTGGAAGGGTACAGGTGGCTGTTTTGTAGAATGCACCTCAATTTTGTGTCATGTATTCTGGGCATGAGTACCACAGAAACAATACTTTGTTCTCAGTGTATTGTATCAGGAGGCATAGATAGTTTATGTCCACATTGGTGAAATTCATGTTATTTTGGTTAAATGGTGTTCTCTGGTTCTTCACTATGTAATGGTGATAATTATTAGGTGATTAGGAATTTGTGGGAAAATACCTTAAGATTGTGTAAGTTATCTTCTTCATCATACTTTCAATCACTACTTTTACCATCCATTGATGATTTTGTAGCTCTATCGTTCCTTCATGGTTATCTTATTCAGTGGCTTCAGTTCCATAGCTAACATTCTGTATTTGATGTTCAAATTGTCCCAGGTTTTCTAATGGGAGCCGCTGTAACATATCCCCACTAATGTTGAGCACTTCCTTACTTTGTGGCACTAGACACTCTAGGCTTACCTCATAATATGTTCCCTGTCCCAGACTTGGAGCAGCCATTTCTCCAGGGAGCCCTGGTTCCTTTTAGTTATTTTGTGTTTTATTCATTTATGTATTTATTTATTAAGATTTTATTTATTTGACAGAGAGAGACACAGCGAGAGAGGGAGCAGAAGCAGGGGGAATAGGAGGGAGAAGCAGGCTTCCCGCCGAGCAGGGAGCCCAACATGGGGCTTGAACCCAGGACCCTGGGATCATGACCTGAGCCGAAGGCAGATGCTTAATGACTGAGCCACCCAGGCGCCCCTGTGTGTGTGTTTTAAATGTTCCTCTTTTTCTTTTTCTTAAAGATTTTATTTATTTATTTGACAGAGAGAGAGATAGCGAGAGCAGGAACACAAGCAGGGGGAGTGGGAGAGGGAGAAGCAGGCTCACCGCCAAGCAGGGAGCCTGATGTGGGACTCGATCCCAGGACTCTGGGATCATGACCTGAGCCGAAGGCAGACGCTTAACGACTGAGCCGCCCAGGTGCCCTAAATGTTCCTCTTTATTTAGTTTTGGCTCAAAGCAAAAGCTATTTTGGATTACAAGAATTTGGGGAATAATTATCTTGAAATTCAACCCCAGTTTATCATAGCTGCAGATCTATTCATTCTGTGTTCTGTGTTGATTTTTCACTGTGTTTCTCTAAACTTTAATATTTGGCTGAAGTTAAAAAATATATATATATATATTTGGCTGAAGTTTTTTTCTCTGTTCATTTATCACTATACCTAGCATTTTCCATAAAATTCAACTTACACTCCTTGGAGAGCTATCTTTTTTTACACTATTGTACGATTTAGATAATTATTCCAAGTCTTTTCACAGAATTCCTTTAAAAGAAAAATTATATCTGAAAATTGAATAGAAAAAGAAGACAAGAAATACAGATTGGTAAAATATGATGGAACCAGCACACAATACCCCCGTCCTCCCCCTCCGCTAGAGATGATGGGTTTTCAGCCTGACTTTTTTGAACATGATTTGCAGAATGGATAAAGATATTCTGGAAGTATAGCAGTGCCTCTTTTTTTGAGTTGGTTTCTAGGTTTTCAAAATGAATAAATAGGCCACAGATGTCCTAAAGCAAGGGCTGTTAATGTTTTTTCCTTTTTCCAGCTTCAGCTTATAAGGATGCTTTCTTTCAAATCAAAGGAATGAAGTATACTTTGGAAATTCTCATTTATTAATAAGCTAATCAACTTTGAAGGGAAATAAAATTACGTAATATTGGTTGTCCAACAACTTATAAGAAAGCCAAATTATTATGTGTATCTGCACACTCTCTTTTATTTCTGAATTATAGAGCCAAAGGAGAAGGTAAAATTCCTGTCAGCCATGTAACTGTCCTGTAGGAGGATCTTACTGTTTCCGGTAACATTACATACCATTCTCAGTCTTTCCTTCCTTCCCACTACAGGGCTATACCAAGTCCATTGATATTTGGTCTGTAGGCTGCATTCTGGCAGAGATGCTGTCCAACAGGCCCATCTTCCCGGGGAAGCATTATCTCGACCAGCTGAACCACATTCTGGGTAAGGTTACCGAACATTTTAGGGGCTAGATTTACTCAGTTCACCTGCCACAGTTTACATAAGAGTCACTTCATGAAACTAGAGTAGTTCTGACAACTCCTTAACCTATGAGTTTGTAATCTTGCTTGATTCCAAATATTAAGGATCCTTGTAAAAACTTTTAAGAAAGGTAAGCATGGGGAGATGGTGAGAAAACAATTATCAGGGCCCATTGTGCCCTGCAGCCAAAAGGTCAGTCTACCTGGGTCTGGATAATTAACAGCTAATTATTTTATGTTGTAGGTATTCTTGGATCCCCATCACAGGAAGACCTGAACTGTATAATAAATTTAAAAGCTAGAAACTACTTGCTTTCTCTTCCACACAAAAATAAGGTGCCATGGAACAGGCTGTTCCCGAATGCTGACTCTAAAGGTAAATATTTTAGTTGTTGATTATTTTTCTTAGACTTAGGTTTTTGTTTGTTTGTTATATTGGTTAAATCATTAGGTCCCTAGCCTGAAAAGTTAGTCTGTGGCAATTGGGTAATACCTTATTTAGTACTCACTCTGTTGCTTTCTTCCCTTTTATTTATGAGCAGGGGCAGTAGGGTATGGGAATCTGGGAATGATTGTGTAGTTTTCCACCTTTGCTTTTTATTTTTAATTTATTTTTATTTTATTCTTTTTTTTAAAGACTTTTATTTATTGGGGCACCTGGGTGGCTCAGTCGTTAAGCATCTGCCTTCTGCTCAGGTCATGATCCCAGGGTCCTGGGATCAAGCCCCTCATCGGGCTCCCTGCTCAGCGGGAAGCCTGTTTCTCCCTCTCCCCCACTTGGGTTCCCTCTCTCGTTGTGTCTCATTCTGTCAAATAAATAAATAAAATCTTTAAAAAAAATAGACTTTATTTATTTGAGAGAGAGAGAGAGAGGGCGCATGAGTGTGGGGGAGGGGAGCAGAAGGAGAGGGACAAGCAGACTCCAAAAGAGCATGAAGCCTGACGCGGGGCTCGATCCCACAACTCTGACATTGTGACCTGAGCCAAAATCAAAAGTCGGACACTTAATCAACTGAGCCACCCAGGCATCCCTTATTTTATTCTTTTTTAAAGTATGCTCTACACCCAACATGGGGCACGAACTTAACCATCTCAAGATGAAGGGTCACATGCTCTACCCATTGAGCCACGCAGATGCCCCTCTTTGCTCCTTTCAAAAAAGTTTTTTTTTTAAATGTTTTATTTATTTATTCATGAGAGTCAGAGAGAGAGGCAGAGGCAGAGGGAGAAGCAGGCTCCCCGCCTAGCAGGAAGCCCAATGTGGGACTCGATCCCAGTACCCTGGGATCATGACCTGAGCCGAAAGCAGACGCTTAACCATCTGAGCCACCCAGGCACCCTTTTTTTTTTTTTTTAATTATAGTTGACATACAATAAAAAATTAGTTTCAGGTATACAGCATTAGTGATTCCATAATTACATACATTATTAAATGCTCACCATGATAAGTGCATTACAATATTACTGACTATATTCCCTATGCTGTGCTTTTTGTCCCTGTGACTTATTTATTTTTAGAATGGGAAGTTTGTACCTCTTAATCCTCTTCACCCATTTTGCCCACCCCTCAAGCCGCCTCCTCATTGCTACTTCTTAACTTGGATTAAGTTCACATTTTTAGGATTCAGAAAATTTGGGAGTCTGCAAAACAAATTGTACTTTTTTCATCTTGTCATTGAATAATTTTTCAAGTCAAGTTTTTTCAAAGAATAACTTAGAATAAAATTCACCCTTTTTAGTTCTGTGGGTCTTTGACTTTTAACAAATATATGTAGTTACCTAACTGCCACCAAAATCAATATATGGAGTATTTTCATCACCCCCAAAAGTTGACTTGTGCCCTTTGTACTCATTTCTCTTCTTTAGTCCCTGATTTCATTTCTCTCTGTTACAGTTTGCCTTTTCCAGAATGTCCTAGAGTTATAATTATGTAGTATGTGGCCTCTTATGTCTGGATTCTTCCACTCAGCATAATGCATTTGAGAGTTACCAATTTCTTTCCTCCCTTCCCTTCCCTCCCCTCCCCTCCCC